>NC_057403.1:24578693-24831599 GCF_019320065.1 Cervus canadensis | reverse complement strand
GGTTCATGGGGTCACAAAGAGTCGGACACGACCGAGCGACTGAACTGAACTAACCCGAACTGAAGCAAGGAGAGGCTTTCCAGGTGGCTCAGTGGTAAAGAATCCACCTGCCAATGCAGGAGACACAGGTTCAATCCCTGGGTCAGGAAGATCCCCTGGAGAAGGAAATGGCAACCCACTCCAGTATTCCTGCCTGGGAAATCCCATGGACAGAGGAGGCTGGAGGGCTACAGTCCATGGGATGGAAAAGAATCAGCCGTGGCTGAGCATGCATGCATGTATGCAGGGAGAAGGGAAAACTCAAAAGACACATCTTGCTGAAGGCTTTAAGGGAAAGGGTTTTAAAGGTAACATTTGGGGTAAGGTTTGTAGTTCATAGACTTTTTTCTGATTGGTTAGTGGTGAGGTAACTGGGTGATGTTTCAGAAATCTTAATCATCAACCTTCTGGTTCCAACCAGTCTGGGGTCTACATGCCTGTGGTCAGCATTTAGTCACTGTCTTCCACCTGGGTGGGGGTCTTAGTTTCTGCAAACAAAACTTAAAGATATGCTTCAGATTGTTACATACATCCCTTGAGGAGGAACTAGGACTCCCTTTTATCACTGAACAGGTTGTTTCTTGCCTGTTTCCTTTGTTTCCATTCCCTTACTTCCCTAATTAGTAACTTTTGAGTTGACTCTTTGGAACACAGGAAGGCCTAGGAGACCAAAGCTTTTTTCTACAAACAAGAAACAGGGTCCTGTTCAGTTTCAATTCCCTTTTTCTTTGATACTCTTCAATCCTAAAGGGCACAGGGGCAGGACAAGAAAGGGGATAAAGTTTTGGATAAAGAGGTTAATCATAAACTCAGGGTAACTCAGGGGGACTCAGGATAGGGGGCTCAGTCTCAGTGTCAGATATGCTAGTTATATCACTGTTCTCAATAGTAGAAAGTGAGTTCCAACAGGTCAGACATTTTGCTTTGTTCACTGTTGTAACTTCTCTAGCATTTACAACAGTACCTGGCTCATAGTGGGTGCTCAAAGAAAGTATGAATGAATGAACAGGCCTGTGTCTCCTCTCCAGCCTCACCTCCCACCACAGTCCTCTCTGTCCTCCAGCATAAACCTGGGTTTAGTGGGATGTGGGGATACTGGGTTCAGGTGCTTAAGAGATCTTGGGCCTCACATTCAGACTCTTGGCCTTGAGTCCCAGGGCCTCACTACAAGATTAAAGAAGATGGCAGGCGTAAAACTTTAATTGTTTAAGGTAAACACCACTTAGTTAACCCAGTTAAGACTCTTCAGATACTATTATGTCAGGAGGGAAGCCAAGTAGTGGGTGTGGCCCTGGCTTCTGTAACACATTGACATCTTTCTTGCTTCAGGACTTTTGCATTTGCTGTTTGCTTAGAATGTTTGTCCATCAGCTCTTCTTATCCTCCAGGGTTCATATCTAAATCACCTCCTCCACTGTTATTTTCCATCCCAGCCGCCGTTCCTTTCCTTCATAGCACTGTCATGGGATTTTAAAAATATATTTATTTTAATTATTCATCAGCTACCCACTACTCCTATGCTTGCCCTATTTCATCCTCCTTTTGAAATCCAGTTCACACATGCCTCTTTCAGGAAGCCCTCCATGGCCCCGAAGCTGGTCAGGTGCCTCCTCTGGGTTTCCCTCCGTTCAGGTCTGATTACTCTGCCTGTGCTTCCCCAACACTCCCCTGACACCTATCTGTCTCTGGTTAATTATCTGTCTTCATCTCAGTACTGGAAACCGCGAAGGCAGAGTCTGGGGCTCTTGTTCACTCATGGGTCTATAATGCCTCTGAGAGCCCTCTCTGGCCCCCTCTCAGACTGAACAGGGAACCTGTCTGGGTTCCCAGGTCTTCCGCCACGCAGCCTCTGATCATTCAGCCTGTGTTTGCCCCGTCTCATCCATAATCACGTTGTCCTGTGCTTCTGTCGTCACTCCGCGGCACTGTTCCTGCCTGGTAATGCGGAGACTGGTCAGCCCTGGGGAGGCACTCAGTGAACGTTGGAATTTGGAAAGAAGAAATCCCTTGCCCTCATCGGAAGGTTGAGGCAAGCTGAGCAAAAAACCCACAGGTGTCCAGTAAGAGCACGCCTGCACCCTCGTTTCCCAGAGGCCCAGTTCAAGAGCGAAGGTGCTAGGACACGGCCGGACACGGTCAACAAGCCGATGCCCAAGTGCAGCAAGAGCCCGAGGGCTCACCCTGCGCGTACCGCCCCGGGCGAGGCCTCATGCGGGGCGGAGCCAACATAAGCCCCGCCCTTACCTCAGCGCCAGGGCGGGCTCACCTGCGCCTAGGGAGGAGCACGGCCGCTCAGGTGCAGGCTCCCTGCGCCTGCGCTCTACGCGTCCCGCCTCACCAGGTGCGCCCCGCCCTCTACCTGGCCTTCCACCTTCGATAGCTGCTTCGAGGCGGCCGCCATTACCTCTGGCGCCCACCGAGGGTCTGGGGGTGTGGTGGGGTTCTGAAGGGTAGAGGGAGTCCGGGGCGAGTGAGGAGCAGAGGAAATCATCGTGGGCACAGGAAGTAGAGTATCCGCACACCGAAAGACCGAGAAAAGGGCTTCCTGGAGATTTCCTGTGTGGCGAGGGCAGAGAAGCGCCCCACAGACCCCTACGAGCGCCCGCACCTGAACGCAAGGCCCTCCAGTGCGCGTGCGCAGCGAGGGTCTTCCCGCACCTGCTCGCGAGACCCCAACGACCAGAGGCTGGAGGCCTCTCCCCTGGGCTGCCGCGCGGAGTCCGTCATGGCGCAGCTCTCTGAGCCGAGGCGGTGCGGGGTGCTCCTCGCCCTGCTGGCATCGCTGCTCCTCTCCGGGGCTGGGGCGGCCGACGAAGAACGTGGCGTCCACGGTGAGGGCCTGAGCGGGTGTCCTGGGGGTTGTGGAGGGTCGAGAGGCCGAAGGCGGGGCGTTAGGGGCAGGGTGGAGGGGCTAAGTTGGGGAACGAGGAGGGCCGGGGCGAGGTCTGAGCAGGGGGAATTGGCGAGGGAGAAAGTTAGGGGGCGATTGGGTGAAGCTTAGGGGGGTGTAGTGGAGCCAGCCCTGCTGGATTGAACCTTGAGAAAGGGATTTGGGAGCCCTCGGGAGCGGGGACGGGTGGCAGAGTCCGGGCTGGGAAAAGTTTCCTGTAGAGGGGGGAGGAGACTGGCTGGGGCTGTTCACCAAGAAGGAGTGGCAGTGGCCTTTACTGTGGCCGGAAGGAGGTGAGGGACCGAATCGAAGACCGGCCTCTTCCTGCCAGCGAAAAAAAAGCCCAAGAAAGCCCGGGGTGGGGGGCCAGCCCCAGAGAACAGGGCTTGGGTTAGGGGACCTGTTGGCCTTTTAGTCTCTGGGAAGAAGCCTGCACCCTATGTTTTTGGATATTGGACCGCAGCCTCCTGAGACATCTTTCTGGGTTCAGTTGCATTAGAGCGCCTCCCAGAACAAAGGTGTTTCTCAGTGATACTCAAAGGAAAAGAAGAGCAAATATGTTCGGAGGGAAAACTTGTACGGGGTGCAAGGGGCGGGGATGGAGCGCCTCTTGGCTTAAGAATATTGGCGTTGAGAAGCTGGGCTTGAATTCGTCCTTAGAGGTTGGTGGAGGGTAAGACCCAGTTTAAACCTCTAAACTCTATGGTAGTTCGGCCTGAAAGATCTTTTTGAACAAGTGTTGGTTTAACTTTACTTCCTCAGACAAGCACAAGCAGATTTTGAAAATAATCCTCCTGAAAGAAGAATTCGCTGATTCAGCAAAACTTCTTGAGCTCCTGTTATGTGTCGGGGCAGTGCCTGGAACTGTGATACCATTTGTGACTCAGACAAGCCATGTCCTTGCACTTAGAGAGCCGATACTCTAGTGGGATAGACAGAGACAGGGAGTAAGCATTTAAATAAAGAGCACTTACCACAGTATTAAATTACTAAGACGTAATTGAACAGGAAGAAGCAGACAAACAGGGATGATGGGGGCCACTTTAGCTCATGTTCTCAGGGGAGGTCGCCCTGAGGACGGTGACAGCTGGGCTCTAACGTGAAGAAGGAACAAGTGGCAGCGACACAGAGGCCTCAGGGATGATTGTCCAGTTGGAAGTAGTGGAGTACAGAGACCTTGAAGCTGGAATGAGCTTGGTGGTATTTGAGGAAAGGACTGCCAGGGCTACTGGAGCAGGGGTGTGTTGGGAGGGGGAGGTGGGAGATTGGAAGAGGAGGCCAGGTGGGGAAAGCAGACAGGAACCAGGTGACTTTACAAGCCAGCATTTTGGATGGAAAGAGAAAGCATTGATGTTTGTACACCAAGTCGTCACCTGTGGTGACTTCTAAGACTTATTTTCCCTGTGCCCAAGGCAGAGAGGAAAAAGTGAGTTGAGGGCCTGTGGGGAGAGATTCAGCTCCAGGGAATTAGGAATGCAGGTGTTGATCATTCTTGTGATCTGAACTAGAATTTGTCAGCCTTTCTGGACTCTTTTTAGATAGATATACTCCTCAGTAGGTGGAATTCTCCAGGCAAGGATACTGAAGTGGGTAGCCATTCCCTTCTCCAGGGGATCTTCCCAACCCAGGGATCAAACCCGGGGCTACTGCATTGTAGGCTAGATTCTTTACCATCTGAGCCATCAGGGAAACCCATACCTTCCAGTTACCTGGCCTGCAATTTTTATCAAAACTGAGTTTGGGGATAACATCTATTGCTTGCTTTGAGCACTTATGCACTATTTAGTCCTTGAAACAACTTGGTTTGGCGTTGAAGATACAAATCTTGCCTAAGGCCACACATTAGTAATTGACAAAGCTGGGTCTGGCTACAGAGATCTTTTCTGCTTGTTCCCAGTGGTTTTCCCAGCTGCTGTAGCTGGCTGGACCTCCTGACCTTTCAGAAGTATTCCTATCTGGCTGGGTAAACTAATGCCCTTGCTTATCTGAAGTTCTGTTTGTATGAGAGCTTTCAACAGCTTATTTGGAGACAAGAAGTAGTTTTTATCCCTCTGCCCACCTTCTGACTGCTTTGATTTTTCTCAGGAAGCAAAGTCGTCCACTAAGAGTGAGGTGTTTCTCCAGCCACACACAACTGCACAGTTACCTCCGGATGAATATAATGGAGGAAGGGGGAGTGTGTAAGGGGGTGATCATAATGGTTGGTCAAGGAACAATCTATGTGAAGATATGAGGGGGCTGAGGGGTAGTGGAAAGGTGGTAAGACCAGTGAGTTATTGGACCTGAGGTTTTGAAAAGAATGAACTAGGAAGATAAACTACGCTCGGCAGTGAGGGAGACCCATGAAGCTGAGGTTCTGAAGGGTCTAAGGGAGCGGCTGTGGGGAGGGCAAGATCACTGGAGGAGAGGAGGTCTAGGAACCAAGAGGCCAGGATGGTTGGAGGAGCACCTGTGTAGATACAGAAATCACCAAGAATGGTGATAAGAGTCACAGTGGGAGTGACAGGGAGCTAAAATCAATGAAGAAACAAGATGGGGATGAGCTGGGTCAGCAAATGACGCACAGGGTGGGATATGATTTACTCCAATGACAAGGTTCATAACTGGGGTGTTGAGGGTGGAGGGAGAATGGTGTAGAAGCAGTGCCCACTTGCAAGGACACAAGAGAAGCCTCTCTTCAGGGGTGAGCTGGGTTCAGTTAGGGTAAGACTGTTCAGAGAAGAGATTGAGGGAATGAGAGGTTTTGCAGAAGATAGGCCATAAGTATCAGAGACTCCAGGAGTTGGGGGAAGGGAGATGGCCACAAAACAAGATGCATGGGGATGAAGGGTAACTCGGGAGTCTGAGGCTGGTGTGGTGATAAGCAAGTAGTAGGAGAGTCACATGGTGTCGAGACGGACAGTGTTGGTGGGACACCAACTGTCCCATTGTTGGTGGGACGGACAGCACTGGGTGGCAGAGGGCAGATAGGAAGGGGTGTGGAATGTAGTGGGCATTTCGAGGCACACCTCTGCAGGTGGAGGTGGGGGACAGCTGATACATCTCCGGGTGTTTGTAGCATCCAGGGAGAGGGCCAGTCTGCCGTGGAAACACACAGATTATAAACTGGCTGTTGAGACTTCCCTGGTGGTCTGGTGGTTAAGACCCCGCACTTCCCATGCAGGTTCGATTCCCGGTCGGGAAACTAAGATCTCACGTTCCATGTGGCACAGCCAAAACTTTTTTTAAATAAAAAATAAATAAAGCTATTAAAAAAAAAAAAACCCACCAAACTGGCTGTTCCCAGGAAGCCTCAGACAGGCTTTATGTGACTTGTAGAGTTTCTAGAATTGAGAATTTTTTTAGGAAATATTTTGATTTGGGGCTGTGCCTAAAAAATATGAAGATCTGGCGCAGTGTTCCCACATAGCACCCTGGGGTAGTGCCAAGTACTTCTTCTGAAAAGGACATAGACTGCTCTCTGTGTTTATTCACTTGGCCTGCCCTCTATATCTTCTGAGCGTTTGAGTTGTGACTCCCACATTACGAATATGCCCCATTTAGTAAACAAAGGTAGATAAAACATAATAGTTTATAAATTGTACAGTGCAGTGTGTGTATGTGTGTTATTATTCTCAGGGAACACCCCTTAACAGGTGGCCACAAATGTGCATGATTTTTCTCTCTTCTTGGGTGACAAGTCCTGGTATTCGGAGTGCCTGCAGATAAATAATTTTGATCAATACAAGGGCAAATAGTATATTCCTTTTCAGAATAGAACCTCAAAAATTCCTTTTGGGAGTGGTCAGTTAAATATAGTTCCTACTGCCAGTAACTTATACATGAGAACTTGTGTTAATGGTTCCTTGGCTCATAGCCCTTTGTTGATTGTTCTTGGGAATTTCCACTGGAGACAAGTGTGGCAGCATTTATGTGAAAGCCTCCAGCGCACTTTGAAGTGATCTTCTGTTTATTTTGTTTATTTATTTATTTATCTTTGGTTGCACTGGGTCTTTGCTGTTGGGCCCCAGCTTTCTCTAGTTGTGGCATTTGGGGGCTTCTCATTGCCGTGGTTTCTCGTTGCAGAGCACGGGCTCTAGAGCATGGGGACTTTGTTGCTCCATGGCATATGGGATCTTCCTGGACCAGGGATCGAACCCGTGTCCTCTGCATTGGCAGGTGAATTCTTAACTACTGGACCACCAGGAAAGTCCATGATCTTCCATTTGCATCAACTTCTTGAATTAATTAGTTTCTCCAGAACTTTGACTGAAAGACTGAACTTTCCAGTAAATCTCCAATAAGCATATTAATCACCACTCATTTCTCTTCTCCTCACCCCCGTGGGTAGTTGTAAACTGGGTAGTCAAAGAGAGGATGAGAGATAAGAGTGAAATTGCAGCTGGTGTTGGTGATCCGCTGAGAGGTCTCCAAAGTGGCATCTTATACTATTTTCATCCTTCATAGAAGCACTTGTTCTATTTTCAGGTAAGACAGGTTGGTTCCAGGACAGTTTGAAATATTTATTAACTGATTTATTCAACACAAACACCCACCAAGTACCAGGCACCGTTTTAGGCCCTGGAAACAAAGCACTGAATGAAACAGATGACAACCTCACCCCCGCCCCTGCCCCCAATCCATGACCGTTCACTGTAATGAGAGGAAGACAATACAGTAAGTAAACAATGAGTAGATACTTGGTAATGAGTACTATAAAGAAAAGTATGGAAGGGAGGAAAGATAAATTAGGAATTGGGGATTAACAGATACACTTTATATAAAATAAACAGCAAGGACCTACTGTATAGCCCAGGGAACTGTTGGTGCTGAAGATATTCAGTATCGCGTAATAACCTACAATGGACAAGAATCTGGCTGTAAACCTGAAACATTGTAAACAACTCTACTATTAAAAAGAGAAGAAAAGGAAGGTAAGGTTTGGTAGGTATGTTTAGTGCTAAAAACATGGCCTTTGAGGCTGAAATGGTGCCAATACTTAAAGAACATTGAAGGGTTTGCCTTCAGACCCACTGAGGGAAAGTGGACCCTTGCCCTGATCAGCATTTGAGAAGTCAGCCTGTAGTAGAGAAAGCCAGCCTGTGACCTGTTCCTCATTATACCTGTCTCCTGAGTCATTCGCAGCACTCAGGCTTGTCTTCAGGTATTTGGCCAGGCAGCCAAACCTCTGTTTACCATGTCCTGAGGCAGGGATGAGGTAGCCTGTGATTCATGTGAGGCAGGAGAGAACCCCTAAGGGGGTCACACTGAAATGACTTAATTAACCCCAGGAAGCTTTCATGGCCCATTGGTCACTGACTAATAAGGAGTTCACAAATGACCACAGAAGCATTAGTATGTGGATTATGGACCTCCTTTTTTGATGCTGATCACAAATGTCATTTCACTTGTTTCTGACAAGATAGTTTTGAAAACTCTAATGAAGGGATGCTGAGGCCCAGGAACTTTGAAGTTAAAGTTACTTGGAAGTTTATTTGAAGCACATTTTTCATTACTAGGAAGCCATTTTAGAAATGAGGCAAGTGTTTGAGATGGATCTCACCAGTGGGGTCCTGGGTTCCTGGCTTCAGAAGCCTGTGATTCTTTGTGTTTATTCCAGGGTCAGTCATTTAAAATCTAGGACATGTTCGGGAAGTGGGGTGGAATAATAGATAGTATAATAGTTTTTGACCTTTCAAAGGGCTACATATATGTCTGGGGTGTTAGTGGGGTGATTAGGGAAAATGTCTAAGAAGTCTCTGGGGGTGGGGGGTGATAATGGAAGAAAAGGTTGGGAAACATTGTTCTAGGTAGACAGCCCATTAGCTATAATCACTTTCTGGAAAATGGTTCCAGGTTTTTAAAAAGTTAAGAACCCCTGAATGTGAATTAACAGTTCAAAGTCCATGAAAAACTGAAATTACTGTTTCAAATTATTCAGATTGACCACTGTAATTCTAGTTACAGATTTAGGTAAGGGTAGAATTTATAGTCCTGCTTGAGTGATGAATATGAGGTGACAGTGGGTAGGAGTGGTGGCTGGCATTGTGATGATGGTTTATGGAATGTAAACCTTTATATCTAAATATTTTATATCTAAAATGCCAAGATTTTATATCTAAAACAAGATTTTATGAGCCTTACATTGTAAGTTGGGTTTGTCATTGTAAATGTTCTCTCCTCATAAATACCTAGGGGCTATTTTAAAGTTTCTGAATTACTTATCCTAATAATGACAACTTCCAGGCACCCGAACCTAGAGGAAGGCATGGTTAGTAATAGCTTTCTGTACTAGACGCAGAAGTCCTCAAGTATGTAGAACCTATCCAGCTAACCAAAACAGGTGGATTTATAGATCACCTTGAAATAAGACTGATTATAAAATAAATGTTAACTTTGGGATTTGGCCCAGCAGAATTAAAGCAGGGGTGAATATCTGCCTTCCTAGTATTTAGTACCTCTTCACTCACACAGAATGTGAGTCTCATTCCTTGATGAAAAGATGGCTTGAAGTCAAAATAGGTAACCAGCGCATAGTTTTTCTTATTTTCTTTTCTCTGACCTCTTAATCTCCAGATATTGCAGTGTTGCAGGACTTTACTGCAGATTAAAAGAAGGAATTTTATACCTTCAGGCAGGCATGGCAGGTGGTTGCACAGCAGAAGAGCAAAGGGAAAGAGTGATGGTTGGATTGCTTTTGTCAACTCACTGACTGATTTTCCCCTCTATCCTGGCAAGTCACCACCAGTCTAGTCTTCATAAAAATACACTACTTATTCAAAGCTTTGTGCCAAATGTTTTGAGCGTTTATAATTGAGTAAAAAATGCCTTTAATTTTTACAACACTCTTAATGATTGGTCCCAGTGTCAAAAAAGTCCCTTCCATTTGAGTCATTTTTAGAGATACATCTGCAAGTCCACAGAACTTATCTCAGTGGGACATATGGAGGGAAAACCTACTGAATCTCTGCTTTATTACTCACCAGTGAATTCAGGTTACATTGAGCAAATGCCCTTTCCCAGACAAGCCATTGCAAGATAGCCTCTAATACATGGTGCATTCCACAGCAGAAAGCAAAAGTCTAAGTCTCACAAGATGGGACTTACTGCTAACAAACTTTCAAAAAACATTTTTTTATAATAACTAGATCTAGAGTGGATATTAATCACACAGAGAGGCCTTCAACTGGGGCTGAGTTGTATTTATAATGTCCTCTGTTTGGTTCTCTTGCTAACATTCTTAGCTTTTGCCTTAATCTTGAAGGGATTTTAAAGAGAACACTCTCCTGTCTACTACAGAAAATATTTCTGATACAAGATGTGTGGTTTTTCCACATCAGGCAATTCTCAGCAGACTCAGAATGGGTGTCTGGCAATTTAACTCAATTCTGAATCTGCTGGAAGTGAGCACAGATCCTGCAGGTTAAGGACTCAGTCTCACAAGACTGCCCCTCTCCTTTCAGATGCCAATCAAAGGCCAAGGTTGTCATATGTCAGTTTCACCAACTTGAAATGTTCAAGAGTTCCCATGACCCTCTCAGATCCAGTTTGCTAGAATAGTCCACAGAACTCAGAGAAACACATTTACCAGTTTATTACAAAGGATACAAATGAATAGCCAGGTGAAGACAGAGGTCTGGAAGGATCCCCAGTGTCTGAGCTTCTGTCCTTATGGAGTTTGGGGTGAGCCACCCTTCTGGCATGTGGGTGTGTTCACCACCCTTTCAGTTGGGATATTTTATTGAAGCTTCATCATGTAGGCATGATTGATTATTAACTCAGACTCCCTGGAGAATAGGGGGTGGGGCTGAAAGTTCCAACCCTTTAATCTAGGCTTGGTTTTTCTAGTTCCCAGCCCTCATCCTTTTTGGGGGGTGGGGTGCTGTGCCACACAGCTTGTGGGATCTTAGTTCCCCAATCAGAGATTGAACTCCGGCCCACTGCAGTGAAAGGGTGGAGCCCTCACCACTGGACTGCCAGGGAATTCCCCCAGCCTCTATCCTGAAGTTCCTGAAACTTTCTAGGGCACCCCCAGCCACTATTCATCTCATTGGCATACAGTAAGACCATTGTGCCACTCCAGAGATTGCTGGGGTTTTAGTTCTTGTGTCAGAAAACCAAATATTAGAGTAGAACATGATATGGCACTCAAGAAATTCCAAGGGTGTTAGGAGCTCTCTATCAGGAACATGGGGTAGGGAGAGACCAAATACATATTTCTAATTATGTCACAGATATGATAGGTCTGTAATCAGAGCTTTGCCTTATCAAGGCTCCCAAGAGTCTGATTTAGAAACTCCAAGCCTCTAAAAAAAAGTTTTTTTTAATTAGCCCGACCTAAATCAGAAAATACAGGGCTTGCTGAATTGAAGAATGCTGGGTGCATTTTCCAGCTTTATTGAGAGGTTTACACATTTTTGTTTGTACTATTGTTTCCTTATTATGAATCAGGAAATGCATGTACAGGGAGGTTAGGAAAGCTGCCCCTCCCCCACACCCCCAACCCCAAACAGTGGGCAAGTAAGAGGCAGCCAGGGGCTCCTACACACACTGGTCCTTCACCAGGACAGCTTCCTGCAGGCCCTGTCCTCTAATCTGTCCCCTACATTTTGGCCAAATGATTTTCCTTATTGTGTCTCTTCCCAATACCAGAGCTTTTCCTCATTTCCTTTGTGCCCTGTGTGGCTTACAGCCCTTTGAATTTAGGGTGTGATTGTAGCAGCTTACCTTGTGTGGTTTTCTTTTTTTCCTTCTGTCCAAGCCAGTCTTGTGGCTCTAACTTAATCGTAAACCCCTGGAGGTCAGGGACTACCTTCCCAGTGGGTTCCTTCTATGTAGGCTGGCTATTCAGCTCAGTTTACCTTAGAGGGTTCCAGCTTATGCCACTGTACTTCCCAGGGTGGCTGTTAAGAACACCCCTTTCACTCTGAAAAGTGTCTTGATCAAAGGATAAATTGTATGATCACCCTATTCACATAGATGAGCTATTAACCAAACACTGTGTGCTAATCTGTGTTAATTTGCTTCTGTCATGTCCAACTCAGTGACCCTATGGACTGTAGCCCTCCAAGCTTCTCTGTCCATGGGATTCTCCAGGTAAGAATACTGGAGTGGGTTGCCATTTCCTCCTCCAGGGGATCTTCTTACATCTCCTGCATTGGCAGGTGGGTTCTTTACCACTAGTGCCACCTGGAAGCCCCATAACCAAACACTGGTGTGCCTAGTCACTGTTATATCGGACTCTTTGTGACCTCATGGACTGTGTAGCCTGCTGGGCTTCTCTGTCCATGGGGATTCTCCAGGCAAGTCTACTAGGGTGGGTTACCATGCCCTCTTCCTGGGGATCTTCCCAACCTAGGGATAGAACCCAGGTCTCCCGCATTGCAGGTGTATTCTTTACCATCTGAGCCACCAGGGAAGCCCAGGAATACTGGAGTGGGTAGACTAGCCCTTCTCCAGGGGATTTTCCCAACCCAGGAATTGAACCGAGGTCTCCTGCATTGCAGATGGATTCTTTACCAGCTGAGCTACCAGGGAAGGGTAGTTGCTTACTGTTCTCAAGATACTGGGGAATTTATTTAGTATGTTCAGTTTTATTTCGTTACTGTGAAAAATGTAACAATTTAAGCAAACAGGAGGGGTGACTGTAATCCACTATCTAGATAAAACTCTGAAAGAAAATAAGTTGTGAATTCATAAAACTACTCAAATTATCCTAAAAGATACAGATGAAAAAAAAAAACAAAACTGGAAAAGCTTCTCCCTCCTTTAGTCTCTTTTCCCTAAAGGAATATTCACACACATATTTAAATTAAAAGTTTAAAAAAAAATCATAATATTGCATGTAAACCATTCTTTTGCTTTTGTCTCCCTAGTTCTATACCAGCATATACGTAGTATGTGTGGATGTCTCACAAGTTTCTTCACCAGCCTAACAGGGTGTTCATGAAAAATTCAATGGTGAATTTTCAGCTACTGTAGGTTTGTGCATAGCAAGCCCTTCGTTGGGTATGGTAATAGTTGCCCCTGTTCTTTGAAACTCAATAGCTAATTTGCTTTTCAGTACTGAGGAGTGAAGTGTATTCTGTCCTCTTTTTTTTTTTTGGTGTAAAGTAATATTTTCACATGTCTGAGTAGTATTGTAGCAAATCATTTCCTGTTGGCCATTATCCTTTGAATTCTAAGTGGCTTTCATGAAACAAGTAGAGCTGCTTTTAGTGATGGAAGGGTGTGTTGTCATAAGAAATGTGAGCCTTCGGAGTCTATGTGATAGCTTCTGACCACACATATAGGACTTGCTGAGTTCTGTGACATGATGGGGGGAGGGGTAAGTGTGGAAAATCTGAGCAGGGTGTTTTTATAAACACTCTCTAAAGAGCTGATTGGCAAACTCCAGCTCATGGCCACTGCATACATACAGCCGGCACACTAAGTATGGCTTCTGCTTTTATTTTTTTTTGGCTGGAGGGTGGGGGGCCTGCTGTGCCGGGTCTTCATTGTGGGGCACTTGGGCTTTCTCTAGTTGAGGAGATTGGGCTTCAGTAGTTGCCACCCCTGGGCTTAGTCCCCCCACGGCATGTGGGATCTTAGTTCCTGGACCACAGAATCAAACCTATGTAGTCTGCATTGGCAAGCAGATTCTTAACTACTGGATCACCAGGGAAGTCCCTTTAATAGTTGAAAAAGATCACAAGAATAGTTTAAGGCATAAAAATTATGTGAAATCAATTTTTATTGGAACGCCAGTCAGGGTCATTTATTTACATATTACCTCAGACTGCTTCCGTGCCGTAATGACAGAGTTGACTCGTTAGACTGTGTGAGCCGTGAAGCTTGAGATAAAGGCAGTCCTTGGTTTGCATGGTTTTCAACATGCACAGGTTTCAGTTACTGCAATATTCTAACAGTACTTGGATACCAAACGCGTTCCAGCTGCTAGCTTTTCAGTCCCAAGTCACTGGGTACGTGAGACACACGCGTGGTACCTGGCCACTGCGCATGCGTCATTCAGTCCATACACAGCAAAGCATGCAGTTGTGTTGTCTCCTTGCTCCACAGAAAATGCGGCAGTTTACAAAAATGATTGATCGATAAAGGAAATTGGGCCAAAATAGACCAAAGTGTAGCAAAGAAGAGAAGTGATAACGCTGGAAGTGAAATTCCAGTTGAGCATAAATGGAGTGATCAGAGGATGAGCCAGCTGTGGGAGTGGGCACTGCCGCCATCTGAGACCGGTGTGCAGTCAGAGGAGCTCACAGACAGACGTGAAGAAATTAGTTGTGACAAAAAAGGATGGTGTTCCTGTGTATGGAAGTGACACTGGCTGAACCTTGGACAGAATGCCAGGCAACTCTCAGGGCAATTTCATGGCATTGATAGAGCAAAGGATAAAAGGTTAGAAGCTGACCCAAACCTAGAGAGAGGTGTGACACTTATTCTAAGGTGAACTGAAAAGAAACTGGCTTCATATCAGTGTGTATGTGACCAAAGACCTTCACAAGTACTGTTGACACTACTCTTGGTGAATTTGCTTGCTCAGTTGTGTCCTACTCTTTGTGACCCCATGGACTATACAGTCCATGGAGTTTTCCAGGCCAGAATACTGGAGTGGTTAGTCTTTCCCTTCTCCAGGGGATCTTCCCAACCCAGGGATCGAACCCAGGTCTCCAGCATTGCAGATGGATTTTTTACCAACTGAGCCACAAAGGAAGCCCCTTGGTGAGTTACTTATTTACAAAGAAAATTAACACTTCAATTCTCAAGTTTCTAATGTTTTAACTTACAGTGAACTAAATAAATACTCATTTTGTTATTTTTTATCCTATACATTTATAACCCACATTTTTTTTTTGTCATGGAACAGTCATAATTTTTTCCATTGCTTTGCCTGATTTCACACTATTCTGGCTGTATTTACTATTTGGCCCATCTTTAAAAAGTTTATTGATGTTTGCTGTAGAGAAAACAGATCGGGGGAAGAGAAAGACCATTTCATGAGTGGGTCCGAGCTTGTGAGATGATCCATGGCTTTCTTTTTTTTTTTCTGATCCAGGGTTTTCTTATTAGGAAACAGTGAGGCAGTAAGTTGGTGTTTTTCAATGTATAGCACCCACAGGAGTAAAAAGTGTATCAAGGACTAGAATCCCAGGAGAGTTATTTTTGCTTGTTTTGTAAGTAAACTGACTCTGAATGGGTATTAAAAACATGAATAAAAGAAAATGCTAAGTTCAAGGTGGTTGTTAATTTAGGGGAGAGAGACCAAGTGGAATTGAAGTGAGGGGGTACACAAAGGGTTTCAGCTGTCATGTTTGGTCCTTAAAATGTTAGAATTTCATAAAGCTGAGAAGTCGGTATACCAGTGTTGTGACATTTTCTGTAGTTCTCAAAATACTTGAGGAGAAGGCAATGGCACCCCACTCCAGTACTCTTGCCTGGAAAATCCCATGGATGGAGGAGCCTGGTGGGCTGCCGTCTATGGGGAAGCACAGAGTCGGACACGACTGAAGTGATTTAGCAGCAGCAGCAGCAGCAGTAGCAAAATATTTGAAATATATTAAACTCTTCAGTAGGGACAGCTGTAATTGTGCATTTCTGAAGAATGATTGGATACCATTTTCTGAAGCCTGTAAAATTAGGTTGGGTTAGTAGTGCCTCGGAGCTTAAAATGTCTGTGATGTTCTTGCTGGAAGGTAGTAGCAGGTCATTCTAGCACGGAGAGTGAAGTAGAGCACGTCTGAGCCATTGGCTCGTTCTCGTTATTTTGGTTAAAGTTCAAATGACTTCAGAACCAGAGAAACCTGTTTTCTATGACAAAGACCTGTCTGTTTGGCAATTTTGTAACAGCTAATGTTCAAAATGCCTGCCAGGGTTTTGTAACTTAGATTCATATTTCAGATAATGTGTGACTTTAACCATTTTTGATGCTTTTCCAAGACAGCATTACTGTTTACCAAAGCCAGGAATTCCATTTTTACATATTCTGAAGCAAGTGTACCCAAATTTGGCGCCCCTCAGCTTTTCCCCCTATTTTTTTTTTTCTTCTTTTTTACCCTCTATTTTTCCTTCCGTTTTGAAAACTCACAGAACGTATTTTGCCGTAGCATTTTTGAGCATAGAAATAGGACTTGAAACACGTTTTTCATGATTGTTTCCCAAAACTATTCTGAGACCAAAATGTCCTCTCTTAACAGTAACAGTTATTAAGGAATAACTTCCTGAAAATTGTCCAGCCAAGTCCCCTCAGCCTGGGGCAGTTCTTTGGTATGGTGCTATCAGTGACCCTGTCAGTGTGGCCGTAAAAAGACCTAGCAGAAGGCCTGGCCTTGGTGAACCCTCCAGTTGTGATGAAGCCTTAAGGAATGTTTTGGCTTTTAGGCAACTTCAGTGTCTTGTTTTTCCCACTGCCTGTCACTATAGTGGCTTTTCTTTCTTTCCATCAAAGGGGTCCTTAAGTTTGTGCTTGAGCTGTCTGATCAGACCTGTTTGATTTCAGATCCAGCTCTGCTGCTTGCTTTGGTTAACCTGCCCAGAGTGTTCCCATTTGTAAAGGGAGGTGGGCGTTACTGCATGAGTCACAGTTTTTATCATGACTATTAGAAATCGTGCACATAATGTGCCCAGCATCTAGCTTAGTGAAGGCAGTGAAATGGAGTGTCAAGAAATAATCCATGCTCTGCATTTTGATTTTAAGCTGAGTCTACCAAAGATAGTATTCTGACTTTTTGGGAGTTTTTTCTAAGGAAGGTGATAAGTCATGGAAGTCATCTTACACACTAAAGTATTTCTGGCTCTTTGTACAAGCTTTTTGGAGAGCAACAGAAGAGAGAATGCATCGATGTGATTTGGAGTGAGGTGAAGAACATGTGGCCTGTGTTTCCTAAAGGAACATTCTCTCCTTTGAAACAAAACCAACCAACCAAACAAAAACAACCACTTTTTTCATAAGATCATTTCCTTAAGCCTAGAGAGTAAAAATGTGTATCGTAGAAGCTGAAAAGCAATTTAGTTAGGAAAGGCATGCAACGAAATGGACTCTTCTCCATTTGACAAGGAGCCTCCCTCCTCACAGAAGGTACTCTGTCTCGACACAGTAGTTGTGTGGTTAAATTTCATCTTGGTTGAACCTAGGTTTGGCCAACTAATCTGCTACTTTGAGCTCTTTTACTCTAGTCAAATTTATTTTAAAAAGAGATTAGCTTCTTTCTGTTTTTATTACAGGAATTTTCAAGTGTACACGAAGTAGTGGAAGCAGGTTTATGACCTCCCATAGATCATCACTCAGCTTCAACAATTGTCAACATGATGTCTTTCCATATATACTGCGTTTTTAGTGCAGGAGGTGTGTGTGTTAGTCGTTCAGTCGTGTCTGACTCTTTGTGACCCCATGGACTGCAGCCCACCAGGCTTCTCTATCCATGGAGTTTTACAGGCAAGAGTACTGGAGTGGGTAGTCATTTCCTTCTCTAGGAGATCTTCCAGCCCCACGGATTGAATCCAGGTCTCCTGCACTGCAGGCAAATTCTCTACCCACTGAGTTTCTCTTAATAAACAGACATTTCTAAATTCCCTGGGACAAAAATGAAGCCACCCCCATCCCCTCCTACCCCACCCAAGGAACCTGAAAATAAGGCTGCTTCCAAAACTTAAACCATGAGGTCAGTGTGTGATCATTGACAGCAGATGTGAGCAGCTGAGACAGAATGGCCTCTCAGTCCCACAAAGTTTGTAACGAAGGAACCATCACATCTACAGAAAGAGCATTCCAGTCAGGAAGAGGCATCGGTTCGTGGTGGCAGTCAGAAAAGTAAGTGTTCAGATGCAGACCTTGACCACACTCTCTTGACCAAAATGCGTCCTGAGCCGTCTCCTGAGAGCCTGTAGTCTGCCTGATAGATCCCAGTAGAGTGGATCTTCACAGGAATCCTCCAGAAAACTGCCTTACTCAGATGCCAGGTGACCTGCTCCATGTCAGCTGGCTTTCCGAGGTGGTATGTTGGCACACATCCGCCCTGCTGGACAGTTAATTTTCTCAGGATCCTCAGTGTGCTTTGTTAGCGAGATCAGCATCCCTGCGCTTCTTCAGCCCTGGGGCGCTAGGAGTGCCTGTCTGAGCCTGCAAAGAGGCCGATTCCAGGCAGTGTTTATTTCACCAGGGTAACTGCCGTCCATCCCTGGATAAGCTTTCTCCCTCCTCCTCTTTATGCACCCTCAGGCTTCTGTACCTGCACAGAACATCTGGCAGAAGTATCTGGCATCCTTGCTTATGATAAGCCACCCAGTGCCCACTCTGTACTGCGGTCGCCCTGCTGCGTTCTCTGCTGTGGTATCTGACAGTTCATGGCAACCCTGCCTTCAGCTCCGTTCGGCCCCTATCAGGTGTTTGTTTCAACTGAGACGTTAATTTACATTCCGCACAGTCAACCCATTTAAAGCACACAGTTCCTTTTTCAGGTGTTTTTGTTTAAAAGACCATACCCAAAGCTGTTGGAAGTTTTGCTTTTGTTTTAGATTTGAAGGGTTTGTTAACAAAAGAAACCTTTATTTGTCACACACAATAAACAATTTCAGTATTTAATAGAGGGTTATTTAACTTAATTTTACTATACAGTCATTAAAAGAAAAGAGAAATAGAAACAATAGAGAAGACTAACAGTGTGTATGTACATCACCAAATTGGGCCCACCAGCATTCAGACTTAAACAGCGCTGGGAAGTTGCTTGTTAACAGCAGCCTGGAGACAGTGCATCCACTTTGTTGATGAGACTGCAAATTGCAGTTTTGGGGGGCTCCCACTTGTAATCCCAGGTCGCAAACTGATATCCTGATCAGCTTGCCTGCAAAATTGTAGCTCTGGTTTTAAGTTTTGCAGTGCTTTTTGTTTCACCTTGTGAGCCACAAGATTTTCTGGACCCCAGGGGGGCTGGCCGAGACCCACTCCCTCTCTCATCTAAAGTGCCTCTTGAGTTGCTGGTAACAGTTGGTGTTTTTGCAAGCAGGCCGGTCGTCTAGGCAGGGTCAGGAGTCAGTCAGAGGCCTGCTCTCCTGCTTCTGAAGCCTGAACAAGACTACTTCCATTTTCATTTCCCTAACAGCTGCTCGGGAAGCAAGGACACCAAGCAGTCAGTGATCCCCAAGGCTCTCAGCTTGCCAGGGCACTGGATAGGCAGTTGCCAAGCCTTGGCAGCAGCTGGGGGCCTCTGCCCTAATGTTTTCAGTCCGCGGTCATGAGGCTCCTGTCTGGGTCCTTTCCAGCTTGTCTTGTTGATAGCAGAGCTGCTTCTGGCCTTTGACAGCCTGGTGGGTCGGGCAGAAACGCGCACCAGAGAACTCTTCTGCTGCGTCTTCCCTGGGCCTTGTTGATTGTTTTGTGACTTTCGGCACATTGTCAAAAGTACGTGTTCCGCGTACACACCCAGCTGGTTCTGGTTGATGCAGTTATATGGACAAAAGGTGTCTGGGCCTATTTAAAACAACAACAGCAACAAACAAAACTGATTTATTATTTACATACCATAAAATCAGTTGTTAGAGGCATAAACCCAATGGCCTCTGGTACATGAACAGAGTTGTACAACCATCCCCACAATCCAATTTTAGAACATTTCCAGCATCCCCATTTGCAGTCACTCTCCACCATCCCAACCCACCCCCGCCAGCACCAGGCAAACACTAATCTTACTTCCTGTCTCTCTTGATTTGCCTTTTTTGGACATACCGTATGATTCCATTCATATGAAGTGTCCAGATAAGGTACTTTTTAGCTGATGATTTCAGTGATGGTTACTTGCACATTAACAAAAGATTTTTTTACTTCAGAGTATGCTTTTTCTGCTCTGCTAGTTACCTGTGATTTATTGGAGTTCCTTGGGGATGTTTGTTTGTTTTGCATAGTACCAACCTTTTTTGTCCATAGTTAGATGTTTTGTGGAATGTTTGGTTTCCTGCCCATTGTTGTGATGTATTTTAGGAGATGCAGCAGAAGCACAAATCCTGCTCTCTGTGCTTTGAAAGGCATCCCCTCAGTGAGATAAACCTAGCCAGGCTGAGAACAACTAGGGAGGAGTCATTGGCAACATATAACCCAAGTTCTGGGCCCTGGGATGGTTTTATTTGAGCTGTTTATGAAGTACCCTGTGCTGGGCCCGAGGCAGGTTGCAGTTCCCTTATGCAAGAAGGCAGAGATGTAGGGCTTCCCGGGTGGCTTTGGACTTCCCTGATGGCTTAGATGGTAAAGCGTCTGCCTACAGTGTGGAAGACCTGGGTTTGATTCCTGGGTCAGGAAGATCCTCTGGAGAAGGAAATGGCAACCCACTCCAGTACTCTTGCCTGGAAGATCCCATGGACGGAGGAACATGGTAGGCTGCAGTGCATGGGGTTGCAAAGAGCTGGACACAACTTCACTTCAGAGGTGTAGGAGACCAGGGTGGAGGGAGAGGTGATGTCGGCTCGTGATCCCAGAAAGGGGTGATATGGTGGTGCAGAGCATACATTGAACCACGTGGTCAGGTGACTCCCTTTTCAAGTTGCTTTCAATCCTCCTAACTCCTCCAGAAGAAAGGGCCATTCTAGTAAAGGTGTTGTCTCCAGCACTTGTTTTCTCTCCCTTTTCAAGAGAGAGAGCAGAGGGACTTCCCTGGTGGTCCAGTGGCTAAGAATCTACCTGTCAACGCTGGGGACATGGCTTCGATCCCTGCTCTAGGAGGATCCCATATGTTGTGGGGGCAGCTACGTCCATGGACTGCAACTACTGAGCCCGTGTTCTAGGGCCTGTGAGCCCAGACATGAGACGCCCAAGCGTTGGAACTAGAGAGTAACCCCTGCTTGCCACAACTAGAGAAAACCTGTGTGCAACAGCAAAGACCCAACTCAGCCAGAAATAATTAATATTTAAAAAGAGAGAGAGCAGATCTCTAGGCTTTCTGTAGACAAATGTATCTGGCTGGAATTTTATAACTTTGTTCTGTTTCCCTTGTACCAAAGCGGGGCCAGGTTTGGGGGCACCTTTTAACCCTGGACCATCAAGATAGACGCTGGAAGAAAGGAGTGACCTGAGTTGCCTTTGAAGGGTCGGCAGTGGGGGGAACTAACATTCGGGAGCTTCTTTCTGAGGCTCTGGTAACTCGATTATGAAGTGGCCAGTCCTGGCAGAGAGTAGACAGGAAGAGTTAGGAAGGGTCCTGCTGGGGTGCTGAGTGCACCGCGCTGTGTGCGTCCTTCCTGACCGCACATTGCCAGCTCTGGCCTTTGAGTGCTAAGCTCCCCTTGGCCCAGTGAGACGGGCACATATCCAGAAGGATCCTGCAGTCTGGTGGTCTGCCTCTGAAGTCCAGCTTCTGTACGGGGTGTGTGTGTGTTTGATAACGGGGCAGGGACAGTATCGGCACACAGCTGACATTCAGTGCAGTCGGGTAGTTTGTATCTTTGTTGTCAGATGACGCCTTTCTTTCCTACACAAAGAAGGAATCCCTAAGCAGGTCTGATGGTGACACTTTAGAAACGGCCCATAGAGGAGCTGCTGGAACTTGAGATTCTGGAAAGCTGTGGGCCTCTTCCTCGAGGGCTGTGCATTTTCTCGCTTGCCCGAATTGCCCTGCTAAGCTAACTGGTCTCTGGTTGTGTTTTAGATTTTTGCCACCTTCCCAAGAAAGTGGGAAGATGCCGGGCCTCCTTCCCTCGGTGGTGGTACAATGTCACTGACGGATCCTGCCAGCAGTTTGTGTATGGAGGCTGTGACAGGAATGACAATAATTACATGACCAAGGAAGAGTGTCTTGCTAAGTGTGCTGGTGTCACAGGTAAGACAGTGCTGTTGGGGAGGTTTTATTATCTGTTGTTGTTTTTTGGTCATTAAGCTGTGTCTGACTCTTAGAGACCCCATGGACTGCAGCACGTCAGACTCCCCTGTCCTTCACTATCTCCTGGAGTTGGCTTAAATTCATGTCCACTGAGTTGGTGATGCTATCTAACTGTCTCATCCTCTGCCCCCTCTTCTTTTGCCTTCAGTCTTTCCCAACATCAGGATCTTTTCCAATGAGTCGGCTCTTTGCATCAGGTGGCCAAAGTATTGGAGCTTCAACATCAGTCTTTCTAATGAATACTGAGGGTTGATTTCCTTTAGGATTGACTGGTTTATTCTCCTTGCTGTTGAAAGGACTCTGAAGAGTGTTCTTTAGCACCACAATTCAAAAGCATCAATTCTTTGGCATTCAGCCTTCTTTATGGACCAACTCTCACATCCATATGTGACTATTGGAAAAACCAAGGCTTTGACTATACAGACCTTTGTCAACAAAGTGACGTCTCTGCTTTTTTAAAAAAAAATATTTATTCATTTGGCTGCATCAGGTGTTAGTTGCGGCATATGGGATGTAGTTCCCTGACCAGGAATCAAACCCAGACCCCCTGCACTGGGAGCGCTGAGTCCTAGTCACTAACCACCAGGGAAGTCCCTGTCTTTGCTTTGTAATATGCTGTCTAGGTTTGTCATAGCTTCCCTTCCAAGGAGCAAGCGTCTTTTAACTTCGTGTTATCTAGAGACACCTTATAAAGGTGTAGAAGTCTTTTGCTCTTCGCTAGTTCTTCATGGCTGAAACTGGAGATGTTTTTAAAAGCGGAAGAAACAGGCCCAATGTGAAGGTCACCCACACACGGTGGTTTCACAGCAGTACCCTTCCCCCTCTTCCCACCCCAGGTTCCTTCCTCCCACTAGTGAGCACACATCCCACGCCAGGTCTGCTCAGACAAGCGGCCCCCTTGCTCCCTGGGCGTTTGGGTTATTTTTACCTTTGGGACAAATGACTTGAGGAGCTCAGCCAGCCAGCTGAGTAATGAATCAAGTTAAAACTAGAACACACTTCTGGAATCCGTCCTTGTCCCAGCCTTCAGTGAGGACTTCCGTGCAGTCCTGTGGACCCTGTGAGCCTCCCAGTTTAAATAAAAACCTAAGCCCCACCACAGTATGTGCCAGCTCTGAACAGAGCCTCGGGGGACTCCTTGAGACCTGATGGCAGTGAGATGTTGGCCCTCTGGGACCCAATCCCTCCAAGTGTTCCAGAGACCCGAGTATTCAGCCAGCCAGACTGTCTGTTAAAGATTTTCACTGGCTGCCTCCTTAACATTGTCATGGGACTTCTTGCATCCTTTCCTGACAGTGTGGCATCGCTGGGGGCACCTGGATTATGATTATGGGCAGAAAGTGCTTGTGGCGCCCTCAGCGCTCTCGGCCCCACCAGCCTGGGGCCTGGGCCAGGCGTCTGTGCGTCCTCCTGCACCGGCTGTGCTCTCTGTTGGCTTTGAGCTCTGCATTCAGCAATCACATAAGTGGATTAAAGTTACGTGCATAAAGAGAGGACAGCAGCAGGGCCTTGGCTGTGGCCTGAGGTGTACAGCAATGCCCAGGCGCACGAGCCCGGCCGAGGCCCAGCGCCTGGAGGAGCGTGTTACTGATCTTTTCCTGCCCAGCGAGTGCTCAGCGCTCAGCACGTGTTCGGAGAGCCGGGGGACTGGTACTGTTCTTGGATTGTGAGTGAGCCCCTCATCTTTTAGGGGGTGACTGGCAACCTCACCAAGTGGTGAGTGAGGAAAATACCATTTATTGTATGTAACTTTCTATCATAAGCTGTGATCCAGTGTCAGGGAAGGAATTAAGGGGAAATGTTTTTTGCTACCTTTCCTGTCCTTTCCCTATCAAGAGTTCACAGTGTGGGACTTCCCTGGTGGTCCAGTGGTTAAGACCTCGCCTTGCAGTGCAGGGGGCACGAGTTAGATCCCTGGTAGGGGAGCTGAGATCCCACATGCCTCCTGGTCCAAAAAGACAAAGCGCAGAAAACAGAAGCAATATTGTAACACATTCAGTAAAGACTTTGAAAATGGTCCACATTAACAACAACAACAAAAAAAGAGTTGACAGTAGCAAATGTACATGCCGTTCTGGTTACTCTTTGGTTTCTCAGGGGGAAAGTTAAGTTTTAAGAACACAAGCAGTGAACAGCGGGCATAAGATAGAATGTCTCTGCTGAGGGCCATGGGGTGTAGTGTTTTGCTGGCAGAAGGCAGACAGCTGTCTTCCTAAAGGTCAGAGTCCGGCCCCAGCCTGGAGGTTCCAGAAAACTCATTTGCGGGCACCGGAGCATGGCTGCACGACACAGCTCCTGAGGCATTCTCTCGTGAGTCTGCAAGGAGAACTGGAATTGCCAGGGCGACGACTCGGCAACAAGTCACTCACGGAGTCCTTGCCAGCAGATTCCTTCTCGGGCAGGCAAACTCTGTGGGGAGCCAAATGATAATGAGAATGACAGTTCATTAACAACTAATTAATTAATTATAATGAGAACCAAAGTCACTGAAGGGACCAGGCTCTCTGATTTAGTCTACGCTTCAGTCTGTGTAGACAAAGCTCAGCCAGATTAGAAGATTGCTTGATGAGGGGTGGGGTGGAACCAGGGGAGCCGGTTTGTATGCAAGTGTGCGGTGGCGTCAGGTTAGACCAGCCCCCCGCCTCTGCACAGGGAGGGCTCCCTCCTGCACCCTGCCAGCCCTCCCTTTTTTGCACTTCCTTAAATGGCTGGCCTCTCCACCCACCCTCAGCTTTGTGTGTGTGAGAGAGAGAGAAAATATACATAGCATACAATTTACCGTGTTAACAGCTCCAAGTGCACGGGCTGGTGGCAGGAAGTGCATTCCCAGTGCTGAGCACGCCCTTCAGTTTTTAATTCTCTTCGTGAGTTAATACAGTTCAACAGGTTATTTGGCCCTGGAAGCCATTCTGTCTTTTTATAATGTCACTTCACACGTCTTTGCTCTGATTTCCAGCTAGTTGATCTTAACGTTTAACCCACAAGGACAGTCTTGGTTCCGTATTTTCCAGGTTCTGGCAGGTTTGTGGTCCAGCATGCACACTGGAGGGCCCACATAAAGGAGAAATGGGAGTCTCTGTGAGAGGCCCACAGGACCAGGCCTGCTCAGGGATGCAGCCTGTTTTGTTTCACCAGCGATCTTAGAGGTGCCCCTTCTCACTGTGCTGTTTGTTTGTCCCCTTGCAGAGAACACCGTCGATGAGCCGACCAGGGATAAAGCAGATTCTTCTGTCCCAAGTGGTAGGTTTTTAAAAAGACCCGGGATGGAATGAAGGCCATCCAGATGGGTAATGTGAAAGGACATTTGTCATTTGGGAGTTAGTACCACGGCTTCCTCCTCCTGGTTCTGTTGACGTAGAATTGGCAAGCTGAGTCTTCCAGCTTCTGGCTCCTTGCAGCCTCCCACCCTGGGGAGTTCGCATTGTCCTACGGACAGGAAGGGCTGAGGGATTCCACAGTGCTTCCTGGTGGACCTCCACTCCCTCTTGGGGGACAGGGGTGTGGCTACTGCTGCATGCGGCTCAGGCCCGAAGTCCCCACTCTCTGCCTGCTCTGCTGTCTTCACTGCCCAATCCCCGCTCCTTGCCACGTCCTTCTCCTTTGCTCTCTGTCATCCTTGCCGGTCCATCTCCCTCCCTGTGCTGAATCCTCTGTCCTCTGCCACCCCCGCCTCCCTTCCCACTGAAGTCCTTGATCTCTTTGTGTTAGCTTGCTTGTAGTGCTGAGAACAGCTTTTTTTTCTTCTTTATGCTTAAAGGACTCTGCCTCTAGAGCCTGGGGTGAGTGGTCCAGATGCACTAGCAAGGCCAGTCCCCAGGCAGTGGGTTCTGCTGGGTGAGTTCTGCTGTGAAGGGAGGGAGTCTGCCCCAACCAACTTTGAGGATGGCCCCAGTCAGCCAGTGACCACACACTGGTTGCAGTCTTGATTCTGGTCCTTTGACTCTAGCCTCAGCGTGGGCCTTTTAGCCATTTATGGTGGGCCATAAATGCGAGTAAGCATTTATTGGTTTAGCAGTCAACCAGTTGGCAGAATGCTGAGAGTTAAGCTTAGAGGCACTTCCCAGTTTCTCTAGGCTAGGATTCCTGTGACTGTCCTGGCCACCGCTTTGCCTGGGTTCATTGTTTATTCCTGGACTGGCCTCTGCGAGGTCATCCAGAGCCATAGGGTACTGGATTCATAACTCTGGTGTCTGTCCTATTTCAGAAGAAAATTTCCCCAAGAAAATAAGTGACTTCCTATACCTCTGGTCTTTCTCGTCAACCCAGAAATTGTGGCTGGGATTGGTTTCTGTAGTAACCTCTGACCTGCCGAGCAGCCCTCCCCATCCAGCCATGGTGCTGGAGGCGCTGTAGAGCGCATTAGGACTGAGAGGTGATGGAGCAGAGCTGCCCACAGAGAGGAGCCTACACTCCCTTCCTTCTGGGTGCCAGAGTGTCCACGCTCCCTCAGTGGGCCCCTTTCGACTCAGCCCCAGCTAGGTCACGTGTCCTGTGTCCATTCCGGCCTCCCTGACGGGGTCACATGGATGTTTGTGTTTCAGTTCCCAGAAGGCAGGATTCTGATGACCTCTCCGATGATATTTTCAGCTATGAAGGTACAACTTTTTAAAAAACATGTTTTCTTATTTAGTTGGGAATTGAGACACACTTGAGGGTTTCTACTGAGGATATTGTAGAGCAGGGCTTCCCGACCTTTCCTGGGTGTTAGGACTCACGAGAATGCCCTGGGGCAGCAGGAAGCAGAATGGGCCCACAGCATGCCCTTGGAGAAGTTTGCCCTGCCTGCCAGCAGCTGCACTGTGGGTGGGTAACTAGCTCTGCCTCCGAGCCCTGAGATTGAAATGAGGGGCCTGGTTCAGACCTCTCAGAGCTCACACAGGTTGAGTGCCTACAACAGTGACTGACATAGGGTACCTCCATATGTAGGGAACCTCCATAACTGTAGTCTGGTTATGCTACTATGTAAAGAGAAAGGTATCTGAAAATGTGGGCCAGACTAGCCATGTCTGCAATTAACCAGTTTCTTTTAGCAGAGAGAGGTTTTCCCCACAGGCCAGCAGCCGTATGACTGCTTGGGAGCATTCCAGCTCCAGTCATCTCTCCTGGGCCCTGCTAATTTGTACCCCCCGGGCTGTCTCGCTCCCAGAACACTGCATTGCCAAGGCTGTCACTGGGCCTTGCCGCGCAGCCTTCCCACGCTGGTACTTTAATGCCGAGAAGAACTCTTGTGATAACTTCATCTACGGAGGATGCCGGGGCAATAAAAACAACTACCGCTCCAAGGAGGAGTGCATGCAGCAATGCTTCGGTGAGTCTGCGTAGTGCCTCAATCCAATACACAGCCACGGGCAGGGGAACCCTCCCGAGAGGACCCCCATCCCTTTCCTCATCCTCTGGACTCTTACCCTCACCCTCCTCTGGCTTCGTAGTGGGGAGGGGGTGGCAAGGCCTCAGAACCGTCTGAAGGGCTGGAAGAAGTCACTTAGCTAGAGCTCCCCTCGAAGGCCCAGGACCAAGGGGAAGCCTCTGGTGGCTGCCGCTGTGAGCGAAGGAGGGCTGGGAGCTGACCTCAGGGTTGTGTGTTTTCTTCCAGGCAAGCAGTTGTATCCTGCCCTGCCCTTCGGCAGTAAAGGTAAACGGCCCCTCGCCCCCCTCCACCTGCCTGCCTGGACTCAACTCGGCTCTGTCTCTGTGGCCTCATGTTGTCTTGGACACATTGTCCTTCACTGTCCACGTCTTTTGTTAAAAAGTCACGTTTCTGCACGAGATTGGCTGGGCAGCTTGGAACACGCGGTAGATGTGTGTCCCGTGGTGCGATGTACATAAACAGGGGTTCGGAACGAGACCATCTCTTCCCAGCAGCCCCGAGGGCGACCGGGGGACACCACCTTGTGCTTAGGCATCTGGGATCTGCCACACACAGGCCTGAGATTGACTCCAGGTTTGGCGGGGAGCTTTGCTGCCCTGGGGTGTTCATCGTTGGTCCTGTGTGACACCGAGGAGGGTGGAAGGCCCTCGCTGTGGGTGGGCCATGGCCCCCACCAGCACTGTTGTCCCCACTGTCTGGTCTGGCGAGAAGGCTGGGCCTTCTCTTGCTTTTGTTTCTGATTCTGAGCCTTAATCATGGATGGTAGTGTTTGCACAAAAGACCTGCCACACTGGTTTGGCCTCTTTGCACCTGTTTCCTGTTCAGGAGCCCAGGTGTGGCCTGTGTGTCTGCCCTCCTTTAGAAAAAGAGGAATGAAGCTGGAACCTGGTTGGCCAGGCATCGGGATCTGGAGGGTGGGAGATGGGGAGGGAATTGACCCTGTCTGGTTCTGTGGCTATGTGGGGAGAGGGAGCTGGGCAACTGCCAGCGGACCACATTCCTTAAGGGGAGCCTCGCCTGAAGAAAAAGCATCTTAACTGACCAGTGGGACTGCAGTGGGGTAACCACTGTCAGATTTGCCTGGGCAATTAGGAGTGTGAGGGTCCCCTCCCGGCCCTGCTCTGAATAGACGCGTGCCCATCCCTCATTCCACAGGCCACGACCCCAGCAACCTGCAGGGCCACATCTTTCTCTGGGCTGGTTGGTGGGCGGGGTGGGGGGTGGGGTGTTTACACACCCACGCCAGAGATGGGTGCTTTTCCTGTATAAGTTGCCCCAGAGAGGTGGTAGGGAGATAGAGTTGAAGTGAGGATTTTTTTTTTGTTCAAAAAGAAGAAACACAAACAGCCATTCTGTCTGTGTGCACCTAGCATAGCACCTCCATTTTTTAGAAACCTATTTCTCAAGACTATAGGGACTCTCTTGAGGACTTGACTACCTGTCAGGCTTCCTGGGTTGGGGCGGGGGGACATGTGGCCCAAGGGGTGTTGGTCTTCCTCCTGAGCTCACGCGGACACCAGCTGTGGCCCCCTGGGGTCCCCCCTCCCAGTTCTGAGGCCTCTCTCTCATCCGCAGTGGTGGTCCTGGTGGGGCTGTTCGTGATGGTCCTGATCCTGTTGCTGGGAGCCTCCGTGGTCTGCCTGATCAGGCTGGCGCGGAGGAACCAGGAGCGCACCCTCCGTACCGTCTGGAGCTCTGCGGATGACAAGGAGCAGCTGGTGAAGAACTCTTACGTCCTGTGAACCCCCGTTGCCCAGGGGCTGCCCCCTTCCACCCCCTGCTGATGAAGAGAATCTGGGAAGGGAGGGGAGACGAGTGTTGAACGCATGTGTGCTTTTTCAAATAGAGTGATTGATTTGTGTTTGCGCGATCATTAGGGCTTTTGGTCTGTTTGTTCTTCCACAAGGTGAGAGGGCTGCTCCCTGGCCCCCCAGGTGGGTTTGCTTTAGAAGTCCTCTAAGTGAAGGGCTGTGCACAGTGCAGGTGGTCTGGCCTCCATCTGAGTCGGTTCCTCTTCGATTTCTTTCTTGGCTCCAGGTGTAGTTTTCTTTGCTTATGTTGAATCCTGTTGCCTCCTTTCCCATCACAATAGTGATGTTTTCAGAGTTTGTTGTTGTATTTTTTTAAGTAAGCAGAAACATGGTTTTTTTAAAATTAGGATTCTGAAAGGAAGAAGGTAAAATGTACAAGTTTAATAAAAAGGGGCCTTCCCATTTAAAAAAATATTCAGCACGTTCTTTCTTTATGGGACTGTTAATACAGACTCTGCCAAAGTATCCACAGGACTTGAGATGTCCCCATCCAGGAACAGACTGTAAGAAAACATCTTTCAGATCTTTTTGAATGAAATACATCTTATGTTACAACTGAGTGCTTATAAAGTTTCGCCAAACAACACTTAGCCTTACATCTGTGGTAAGCTCTGACGTTTTCTTTTTTTTTTTAGCTCTGATATTTTCTTACTCAGTTTCACTTTTAAAAAATTCTGGTCATACCATGCAGATTTTTTTTTTTTTAAATGACTCATTTTGGCATCCTTGATCTTCATCTTCCCTGCATGTCTGCAATCATCCCCAGGCCTCCCTCCATGACCCTGCATAGAAATGGGGACAGGGCACCACCAGGCTGAACTCTGCCTCCAGGCTTAGTCCCGATTCTGCGCCTGCCTGTGGGCACTCCCTTCCTCTCAAAGCCCCCTTTCTCCTCACCCTTCTCCTAGACACATAGTCCCAAACATGGGGCCCCGTCTGGGCAAGCCATGGGGTCAGGCAGGTAGACTGGGGCCTCCGCCTGCCTCAGTGACTCAGGAGGCTGGTCGCCGGCCTGGGAGTAGGTAGAGGTGCTGGGCCTGGCTGGGGGCCCACGCTGGGGGCCCACGCTACCCGACACAACAGTTCCAGATCTTGCTGTGGCCTCTCCTTGGAACAAAGAGACAATAAGCCCCGCTTTTCCTTGACCCTTCCTAGAAATCCCTTCAGGCCAAAGGCCACCCTCTATACATACTATACAGGCAGACCTCCTTTTATTGTACTCTGAAGACACTGCGGCCTTGTTAGATAATGGGGTTAGCATTTAAGTACATTTAAATTAATGTATATACATTGTTTTTTTTTTAGACCTAGTGCAATTGCACATTTAATAGACTATAGTGTAAACATAACTGTTAAATGCACTGGGAAGTCAAAAATTTCATGTGACTGGCTTTATTGTGATAGTTTGGAACCATACACACAGTATCTTGAAAGGATGCCTGCACACTGAGGGAAAGACTTGTGTCTATTAGGGCTTAGAAATCTATTGCAGAAGCAATTGGGTAAATACCTCATCCACTCCCAGCTTTCTGGTCCATGGTAGATGTTGCTCCTGGATTCTGGTATTCTCCCCGCCAAGGCTTCCAGGCAGTCTGGCACTCTAGGCCCTCACTGCAGTTGACTCGAGTTTGTGAGCAGGTGAAACCTACTTGCCGCGTCCCAGACAAATTAGGACCCCTCAGTGCCTCCAGTGGAGAAGGCAATGGCAACCCACTCCAGTACTCTTGCCTGGAAAATCCCATGGACAGAGGAGCCTGGTAGGTTGCAGTCCATGGGGTCGCTAAGAGTCGGACACGACTGGGTGACTTCACTTTCACTTTTCACTTTCATGCATTGGAGAAGGAAATGGCAGCCCACTCCAGTGTTCTTGCTTGGAGAATCCCAGGGATGGGGGAGCCTGGTGGGCTGCCATCTATGGGGTCGCACAGAGTCGGACACGACTGAAGCGACTTAGCAGCAGCAGCAGCAGCAGCAGTGCCTCCAGAAGAGCCTGAGGGCTGAGGCATTGGAAAGAGACCCTCCACCCACTGCCCTCAAGTAGGCAGGTCACTTAACTCCTCACTTGTAAGATGGGTGGATGGGTAAGTTGCACGAGATCACAGATGTCAGGTCACCCATGGAAGGTGGTGGCCACCTCTGCCCACCTTCCTGTGTCCTCGTTGCCCCTTACTCGGTGGTTCTCCCCCACACCCCCGCTGCCACCCCACAAGCAACCCTCAGGTCCACTCATGTGTCCTGTCAACTTCAGGAGCCTCAGACCCACTGATGCCTCTGGCCTAACAGAAGGCCTTTCTCCACCTACTTGGACAAGAGTTGTCTCTCCTTCATATCTTAGTCATATGAAGGGAAAAAAGCAGCATATTGGATTTTAAAAGAAACTGTTGGGAATCACTTTTAAATCTACTGCAGTAGGAGGAGATCATGAAGTGAATTCTCCTGACACCATCAAGGCCAGTCGAGCTTCCGCAGGTTTTTCCTGTCGTACCTTTATATGTTTCTGATGCAGACAATATTTCTGTGACACTTCTGCCCAGATTTGTCCTGTCCTGTCTTGTGGTTTGGGAGGCCCTGTGGCCCTACTTGCTCCTGGCAGGGTGACAGCAGGGGGCCTTTGGGCCGTCTTGGTCTGCCAGGGCTGTCTCCCTTCTGTACTTTTCCATGTTATGGTGCTGCTGTTCCAGTCTGGTTGGCCGCCTCCTGCCATGCCACTGTGGCCCCTGAAACTAAACTGCCATGTTTTCCACTTTATAGACCATTTACAGGCTGACATTGGTCCTCTTTTTGTTGCAAAAACTGCCTAATAGTAGGCGAGTAGCCAAGGTGCTCAACGGACATTTCATGGCCTTTGTTATCCTCAGACAGACTGCTGGCATCATTCAGAGGTGGAATGGATTTCTAAAAAGTCAACAAAGATCTCTCCTCTGCTTCTTCTTGGTCCATACACTTTAGCAAGGCAGTTTGGTCACTGAATGTGGTTGTCATCAGAAAGGGTTTTTTCTCAACCATCTCCTGGGTAAAAGTCACGTCAAAAGGGTTGGGAGTTATGTAGACTATTTTGAAAATTTGGAATTCTACCCTCATCAGCCCTGTGTATGACGCATCTTCCCCTGAACAGCAAGCCCACAGGTGGCAGCTGATCAAAGGGAGCCTCAGGAATTAATGCTGGTTTAGCCCCCAACATTCCTTCTTGGATGACTAGTCCCACGTCATGGGGACAATGGCCGCTTGGTCGCTGAGCGCCCTGCCTGCCGTGTCTCCCTATGGGGCCCACGTGGTCTCTGTAAATTTGTGAAAATGTTTGTTCCATTCACATCTGACCTTTCCAAACAAAGATCTTGGTGTGAGTAGGAGATGACAGAAGAGGTAAAGCTATACCCAGTGGGACAGGAGTCACGCTGTCTTTGAAGGGAGTACAACCTGGCACCTGGTGTGCATGCTAAGTTGCTTCAGTCATGTCTGATTCTTTGCGACTCCATGGACTACAGCTAGCCAGGCTCCTCTGTCCATGGGGTTCTCCAGGCAAGAATACTGGAGTGGATTGCCATTTCCTTCTCCAGGGGATCTTCCCAACCCAGGGATCAAACCTGAGTCTCTTGCGTTGGCAGGTGGATTCTTTACCATCTGAGCCACCTGGGAACCCCTGGTGAGGGAACACCTTAGACCCCAGGAAGCGGGGCTGGGGGGCAGGAGGGGTGCCATCAGCCCTCTCTTCTCTAGACCCTGCACCTCAGCCTGCCAACTCATCACCTGGTCCGCCTGAGCCCTGCAGCCAGCAGTGTGACCCAGAGACTCGGCCAGTCCTGAAATGTTCTATGCCTGATCCCGTCACCGCCTGAATGTGGGTCCCACCCGTAGACGTTTACAAACATGAACCTGCTCGGCCCTGTTCTAAGCTGGCTGATAACAAAAGTACACACTTCTGACGCCCAAGCAGCCCTGGGCTCTGCCATGTATGGTAGTTGAGGCTGCAGCTTCTCACGGCACTGCCCACGTGACTTAACCAAACCAGTGGTGAACGGAGTGCTCTGTGCCCAGTCCTGCGTGTGTTTGCCTGCGGGAAAGAATGAGTCACAATGCCTCTCTGTGGGGCATGAGGGCCGCTCTGGGGCCTTGTAATTATTGGCAGTGACACCGAAGATCAGCAGGTCAGAACTCCCTCATGTGGTTCCTAATGGACGAGAGACTGGCCTTTGATTACGACCTGCCTGGCTGTGTCTTGCTCGGGCACAGCTGGGTGAGGCTGGGACGCCAGATGGCAGGTTGGCCACATAACAGGAGTCACTGCTGCTTGGGGTCCTGCTGACGCTAATTAAGTGCCTTATGAGACAAACGGAATTTAGCCCCAGCCTCAGTCCAGTTGGGCTTCCCTGGTGGCTCAGACGGCGAAGAATCTGCTTACAACGCAGGAGACTTGGGTTCGATCCCTGGGTTGGGAAAAATCCCCTGGAAAAGGGAACTGCTCCCCACTCCAGTATTCTGGCCTGGAGCATTCCCAAGGACAGAGGACCCTGGCAGACTACAGTCCATGGGGTCGCAAAGAGTCAGACAAGACTGAGCAACTTTCACTTTCAGTCCGGTTAATCAGAACAGCTGACAGAATGGCAAACTCTGTGAAAATTCACTAGGCGCCAAGAGAGGTGCACTGTTTCGACAGACATCCTCCAAGGAGATCTCCTGCTTCTACAAGTCTTGATGGGTATGTCAAGAACACACAACCCTGACAGCTGCTTACCTGGGCCATTCTAGAATTGGATTTGAGGTGGGCGCGCCTTGAGGGATGAGGTGAGGCGGTGGCTCCCTCGAGGACAAAGCTCAGGCTTGCTTACTGCCTGCTGTAAAGTGGCAGGTCCTCCATGCTCAGCGACCCTCTCTTGTACTGCAACCAGTCACCACATGTGCAGGCTCCGTCTGGACCTCTGCTGTGCACCCTGGGACAAGGGAGGGCAACACACAGGTGGATGCATATGTTGCTGCTGTAATAAAGCCTTCTGTCTCTGACCCAAGAGTCGAAAGGCTTCTGCCAGCATTTTGGAAACAGTTAAAAGGCTACTTTATTGTCCCTTAGTTGTGTCCAACTCTTTTGCGACCCCATGAACTGTAGCCCACCAGGCTCCTCTGCCCATGGGATTCTCCAGGCAAGGATACTGGAGTGGGTTGCCATTTCCTTCTCCAGGCGATCTTCCTGACCCAGGGATCAAACCCAAGTCTCCTTCATTGGCAGACATTCTTTACCACTGAGCCACCTGGGAAAGCCCGCAAGGCTAATTTATTAACTTGTAAATAGAATAAAATCAACCCCTAGACACAACAGTCAGCTGGGTGTAGACCAAGCTTGGGTTTCTCCAGCTGGGCCGTCAGCCCCTTGGAACCTCCTAGAGTATGATCTGTTGGGATTTGCTGATTACCAGTATCCTCGAACATCCAGGGCAGCGTTTCTGTCACGTGGGAAAAGAAACTGAGACCCTGCATTCTGTGTGCGTAAGGTCATCCATCTCCCAGGATGTGGTTAGATTCAAAGAAAACATTCCAGGACGGGGATTATGGTGTTTATAGGACTGGGGCGCTCTGGTCGTGTAAGCTTCAAGAAGGAGACAAAACCAGGTTTCCAGCAGTTGCTCTTCCAGCTAGGCGTGTCCGTCCACAGACGTGTAGGAGCACAAAGACCCCCAGGGAGGACTATCTCCCAGCAATCTCCTCAGTCTTGTACCACTAAAGTTGGCATCCAGAAATCTCTTCCTAAACTGCAGTGATTAAGTAAAAACTTGAGGGTTGGAGTGACCCTTTGAAGCATGTTTGCTGGTGAAATGTTGGCGAAAGGGTAAGCTGATCTAGCTGTGAATGACATGGGGATCACAGGCCAGCTGGGAACTGTGTCTTTTTCCTACAAAGGAGAAGGCATTGCTTATACCCTTAGGACCAAGTCATTTTAGGCGAAAATAATGAGGAAACAAGCAGGGGAGAGCAGTACCATAGGATGCTAGGGGCAGGCAGGGCCTGGGGAGGACAGGTATAAGCTACCGTCTCTGCTCCTTTTAGCCATAGAAGATGAGAAGTGAATGGCAGGGAACTCACCTTCCAAAGAGCAGGCGGATGCGCCCTTCTTACAAGCTCATGCCTGTGTTTTTCATCCAAGCCTTTACATCCACCTTCCCAGCTTAAATCTCATCTGCCATTTGTAAACCCTCCAGAGTAGATGAGTAAGGGTCTCTCACTGCCACGGACAGGGAGTAATTATAGATGGGCTCCTTATCCCATTTCTCTTCCTTTCAGTAATAAAAGTCCCCAGATTTTAGCGGGGATGTGGCTGCCGAGCTAGGAACTCATTTTCCTGTCTCTCTTGCAGCTGAATGTGACCAGGTGAACAAATTCAGACTGAAGGGGTGTGTGATGCCTCCAGGTCATTGGGTCTTTAAAAGGAAGTGGTGGGACTTTCCTGGCCATCCAGTGGTTAAGACACTGTGCTTCCACCATAGGGGGTGCAGGTTGCATCCCTGTTCAGGGGACTAATGCTGTGTGCCAAGTGACACAGTCAAAGAAAAAGTCACAGTGTGTTTAATGTATGTGTGAACGGCCATTTGAAATTAATCAAATTCCTACAGAAAAAAAAAAAAAAGGAAGCGGTGTGCCCTCCGCTGCTCTGCCCTTCCTGAGAAGCAGATGGTGGGTACCAGCCTCCCCAGAGGCCTGGGGGTGGCATCCTGGAGGGATGCAGAGCACCCAGACAGGGAACCTCGTTCCTGGATGACCTCACAGAGCCACCCATCACCTGCCCTGGACTCCCACCAGCTCAGGCTCTTGTGGGAGAGAAAAGTGAAGCTCTCTCGTCAAGCCTCTGCCTTCAGAGTCCCTGTGAAAGCTGCCACGTCCTAAATGTACTGTAATGGAGTGAACAGGTGGGGGTCTGGAGGCCCAGGCCAAGGTCTCCCGGAACCCACTCACCCCACCGTTTTGTTTATTTTTTTTACCCCACCGTTTTATTTAGCACAGTAGTGAAGAGCTTACCTCATCTTGGGTCTGGAAGGTCTCCCATTGCTGCCCCACTCCCTACTAGCCCAGTGCCCTACAGGCTCAATTAGGGCTCAATTACATATATTGTGGGGATTGTATTATCAGTTTCATGAGGAATCATGAGACTGTGTGTATGGATGACAGTAAAAACTAACATTTACGACTTCCTTCATGGTGCAGTGGTTAGGAATCAGCCTGATAATGCAAGGGATGGGGGTTTGACCCCTGGTTCCAGAAGATTCCACAAAATAAGGAGTAACTCCACAAAGCCCGTGCTCCGCAACAAGAGAAGCCACCGCAACAAGAAGCCCGAGCACCTCAACCAAGAGTCGTCCCCACTCGCCACAACTAGAGAAAGCAACAAAGACCCAGTGTGGCCAAAAAAAAAAAAACAACCCAAAGAAGCCACTAACATTTATCAAATATCTATTTACCTTGTCCCAGGCAGGCTCCGTGCAAAACCATTTGCCTTGTGAGGTAAGTTCCATTTGACAGAGGAGGACAGTGAGGGCCAGTGACTGACCAAATGGTCCACAGAGCAGTAAGGGGTAGAGCTAAGATCCACCAAGCTCACAGCCACCCTGGGCTTGCTCGAACCTGCCAACACCACACTGCCCAGCAGCAGGCCGCCTAACTCACCAAATGATAGGGAGCACCGGCTCTGAGTCACACCGTTTGGCACTGAGCAAAGCAGTGAAATCCCCACCCTCCTGAAATGTATGTTCTGCCAGGAGAGGCAGACACTGTCTCTCATATCCTCCATGTGGTTGTCGGCAAAACCACAATCTCCGTTTACCTCCTCTTCTCACTCAAAGACCAAAGATCTTTGGTTTATAAGCCATTTCCCCCACACAGCCCCCCTGCCCCGGTTGTCATCTGTCCTCATCTCCCACCTCTTTCCCTCCAGCTCTTCAGGCTCACAGGCACATTCCTGCCTCAGGACCTTTGCACTGGCCATTCCTTCTGCCTAGATATGCCTCCATGTGCTTGTGTGGCTTATTTTCTGACCTTCAGATCTTAACAAAAAAGACTTCAGTGTGGCTTTCCTGGTAACTCTATCTGAAATCCAGTGCTTCCCAAACATACTATGTAGTTATTACCTAATTCCCTTTCTTACTGTATTTCTCCTAATACATATTACTTGAAAAAAATAAAACTGTTATCAGTTACATAAAACCCATTTCAAATATCCAATTCAAGGATTTTTAGTAATTTTACCAAGTGGTGCAACTATCACCATAGATCTGTTTCAGCACATTTTCATCGCCTTCACCCAGTAAGATCCCTCATGGCCAATTTAGAGCTAATCAGTGTTCCCACACTCAGCTCCCAGCAACCACTAATCGACTTTCTCTCTTTGTAATTGTCTTTTCTGAATACTCATATGAATAGTGTCATATGACATGCAGCCTCTTGTGTCTGGCTTCTTTCACCCAGCATAATGTTTTTGAGGTTTATGTAGCCGTTGCTACATAAATACCAGGAGTTCATTCCTTTTTATTGCTGAATAGTATTCCATTGTATGAATGGATCTATCACATTGCATGTATCTATTCACCAGCTGTTGGACAGTTTCATTTCCAGCTTTTTCTAACATACTCTACATTTTGCCATGTACCCCCTGACTAGAATGTCAATTCCATAGGGCTGGAATTTTTGCTGGTTCTGTTCACTTCTGTGCCCCCAGCATTTGAACTGTGCTGGACACACAGTAGGTACTCAATAACTTTTATTATAAAATGTATTATGTGCTGAGGGAATCAGAATAAAGATAATCTCAGAGAGTGGGAGGCAAGGGCTGTCTATGCTGGTTATCGAACCAGGGGAAAGGGGACGGAGTGACGAGGCTCCATGGAGTTGGCAGTCAGGCAGGGCAGGTTCCTCTAAGGAGTGGACTTTGGAGCAGAGACCTGAGTGCACAAGGCTGATAGCTGCACGTTTGTCATTATCCTCAGGCCTAAGTCCCAGCCCTGCCCCCCACTTCTGCAGGTCCAGCAGCCAGGTCGGGGGCAAGGGCTGGGCCGGAGAGGGACTCCCAGGGACACCTAGCCTCACAGCAATTGGAACAGATGACTCAGGCTCTCAACTCCTCCCTGAGCCTAATCTGGGCCCCACACAGTGTGGGGAGGGAAGGCTGGGCTCCCGTGGCTGTCCCTTCTACTAAGTACAGCCTCCCCCAGGGTGAGACCAAGGGGCTACACTTGGACTTGGACTTGCACTCTACTGCCTGGGTTTGAATCTTAGTTCTAATCTGTTCATTACTGTTTCTGCTCCTCAACATCTTTTTTTTCTTCTTTTTTTGGCCGTGCTGGGTCTTCACTGTGGCACAAGGACTTTCTGTATTTACAGCACATGGACTTAGTTTCCGTGCGGCATGTAGGATCTTAGCTCCCTGACCAGGGATTGAACACATGTCCCTTGTATTGGCAGGAGTATTCTTAAGCACTGGACCACCAGGGAAGTCCCGCCCCTCATCATCTTAACTGGTCCCTCAGTTTTCTCATCTGTAAAACAGGGATAGCCACCATACCTACCTTTTACTTAAAAACCAAACACTATAAGCACTTATTGCTAGTAACTGTGTGCAGGCATGGTCACAGGAAACTAATCCATTTGATGCTTACATCAACGCCATATGGTAGTTATCATTTACAGATGAGGCACAGAGAGGGGAGTAACTTCCCCAGATCATTCTGTTGTTGTTTAGTTGAAAAGTCGTGTCCAACTCTTTTGCAACCCCATGGACTGGGAGCCTGCCAGGCTCCTCTGTCCATGGGATTTCCCAGGCAAGAATACTGGAGCGGGCTGTCACTTCCTACTCCAGAGGATCTTCCCGACCCAGGGATTGAACCTGCATCTCCTGCACTGGCAGAAAGATTCTTTACCACTGAGCAACCTGGGAAGCGCTACTGGGTAATACAGGTGGGCTTCAAATGATAAGACTGGCTCCCAAGTTTATGCTCTTCTTCCTTTCAGACTCTGCTTCTCACCAGGCCAGAGGGGATGTTACAGTGAGTTAATGCACAAGAAGCCCTTGGAACAGTGCCAGGCACAAAAGTACCCAAGGAGTGTCAGTATTATCATGGCACAGAGAGCATGCGGAGGCACCCTTTCTCTCATTTCTTCAAGTGCAAGCCTCTGACCCTTTGGGGAAGCTAGTTGGATTTCTCTGGCGGCTCAGACAGTAAAGGGTCTGCCTACAATGTGGGAGACTTGGATTTGATCCCTGGGTTGGGAAGGTCCTCTGGAGAAGGAAATGGCAACCCACTCCAGTACTCTTGCCTGGAAAATCCCATGGGTGGAGGAGCGTGGTAGGTACAGCCCATGGGGTCACAAAGAGTTGGACAGGACTGAGCGACTTCACTTTCACTTTTCAACAGTGCTAGTAGTCCCCTCCCCAGAAATCTTCACCCACCCACACTCCTCTCCCAACCCCGAGTCCCTGGACTGCAAGGAGATCAAACCAGCCAATCCTAAAGGAAATCAGTCCTGAATATTCATTGGAAGGACTGATACTGAAGCTGAAGCTCCAATACTTTGGCCACCTGATGCGAAGAGTCGACTCACTGGAAAAAACCCTGATGCTGGGAAAGATTGAAGGCAGAAGGGGACGACAGAGGACGAGATGGTTGGATGGCATCACCGACTCAATGGATATGAGTTTGAGTAAGCTACATGAGAAGGTGAAGGACAGAGAACCCTGGCGTGCTGCAGTCCATGGGGTCGCAAAGAGTCCGACACGACTGAGCGACTGAACAACAGGGTGCGTGAGGTAGAGGGGAGCATAGCAATTAACTGTCCACCCTGCCTGTTTCCCAGAGGACCAGCTGGGCGGTGCTGGGGAGGGGCAATGAGTCAGGGTTTAGGACTTTGAACAGAGGTCGGGTGGGGCTCCTCAGAACTTCCTGGCTGGCCCACTGCCCCTCCCCAAGGCCCGCCCCCTACCCTCGCAGCCCTGCCCCAGCGCTCTGGCCCTGCACACACACCTTCTCTCACTACCATGGAGTTCGACCTGTCGGCAGGTGTGCTGCTGTTGAGTGGGGAGCTTGGGGGCCAGGATCAAGCCCTAGAGTCTGCCTCCGGGGGGCATTTTCTGCGCCTGCGGCAACCCATCCACTGTCTCTTCTCCCTGCAGCCGTGGAGTCCACCTCCAAGAAGCCCCAGGGGGCAGGCAAGGTGGGAGACCCCAAGCACAGCCCCCCCAAAGTTCAGGGCGGGTCTGCTGATAACCTAAAGGTAAGTCACCTCATTCCTGGGAGTTGCTGTTTGACCCCAGGACCCTGCTCGGTCTAGGGCCTCCGACTTGGGGGTAATGGGAGCTGGGAAAGGGGTCCCCTGGCTTCACTGGTGTGCCTCCCAACTAGCATCACCACGGCCATGGCCACGGCCAAGGGAGCGCCTCAGATTCCAGCAGCAGCTCCAGTGATTCGGAAAATGAGGTGAAGGTAAGAGGCCTCCCCCTCCGTAGCGGGTGCCCGCTGCCCCAGGTGAGGGCGGAGTCCCAGCCCGGAATGCGGGCCGAGGACTCACCGGCGGAACCCTCTCTCCCCTCCCACCCCCACCGCCCCCTGGCCCCACAGCCCGGCTCGGAGCCGCACAAGAGCGCCCCGGGCAAGGTCAAGAAGCCCAAGGTGAAAAAAGAGAAGAAAAAGAAGGAAGAAGGGAAGAAGAAGGCTTCCCATTGATGGGCCTGGGCGGGGCTCATTAAACCTTTGCACGGCCTCCTGGTCGCCTTCTGGTTGCGAGGCGCCGTGAGCGGTCCCCGGCCTCCTCCTCCCTTCCCGGGCCGGGCCTGCCCCCTGCTGGACACCGCGCGCCAAGGAGAAGCTGCCCACGCCGTGTCCGTCACGGTTTATTGTTTCTGGAACAGTGGCCGCCCTGCTGGGGGGCGGCCTGTGCAGCTGGAGATCTCAGCACCTCGGCGAGGGCGGGGAGGGTGGGAGGGGCTCGGGCCGCGGGGCGCCCCGGTGGCCGGCAGGTGGCCGGGAGATGAGCTGTGGCGGCGTCGCCGGCGGGGGTGGGGGCGGCGGCCACCGGAAGCAGCAGCGGCGGGAGGCGTCGCGGGGCCGCCCTCACCGCACCAGGTGGAAGGTGAGCCAGTACATGAGGAGGGGCTGCGCCGCCGCCACGGCCATGGTCAGGTACATGCGCAGCTGGTTCCGCGCCCCGCGCACCGGGACGCCCTCGGCCGCCGCCTCCGCCAGGATCTTCAGCCGCAGCGTCCGGATCTGGGCCGGGGAGGGAGAACACTCTTGAGCCCGGCCTCCTTTGGGACTCCACGCTCCCCACCCTTCCTTCAGAGAGTGGCTGGGCTTAAGTCTGCTCCTGGGGAGCCTCGGGTTTCTCCTAGATCTCCTAACAGACAAGGAGGACCTCCTTGTCCTCCCAGGCCTTGGGAGAAAATGTGAGAGGGTTCCAAACTCAGCTGCCAAGCGAGGGCCTTAAGTTGATGAAGTCAGGAACTTCAGTGTGAACGCCCCACCCACGGGGATGGCCAGGCTTGGCCCTTTGGCCACCATCAGCTTGTGCTGCACTTGACGATTTTTCAACACAAGCCAGAAATGCCATTTTTTCTCCCCAACTGTTTTGTTTAAACCGCCCCTAAAGCTGTAAATAATGCCATGTAAATTGAAGTTTATCTATGGGGCAGATCCGGTCCACCAGTCACTAGCTTTTGCTCTCTGCTCCTCACACTTTTCATACTGTTCATGGGGTTCACAAGGCAAGAATGCTGATGCAGAAGTGGTTTGCCATTCCCTCCGGCAGTGGACCACCCTTTGTCAGAACCCGCCACCAGGACCCATCTGTCTCGGCTGGCCTTACACGGCATGGCTCATAGTTTCATTGAGTTACACAAGGCTGTGGTCCATGTGATCATTTTGGTTAGTTTTCTGTGATTGTGGTTCTCATTCTGTCTGCCCTCTGATGGATGAGGGTAAGAGGCTTGTGCAGTTTCCTGACGGAAGGCACTGGCTGTGGGGAAAACAGGAGTCTAGCTCTGGTGGGCAGGGCCATGCTCAGTAAATCATTAAATCCAATTTTCTGCTGATGGGTGGGGCTGTGCTCCCTCCCTGTAGTTTGGCCTGAGGTGGCCCAATCCCTAGAGTCTGCAGTCTTTATGGTAGGTTATAGGCTCTATAGTAAGGGTAAGGGCGATCTCCTCAAAAAGAACTTAGGCCAGCATGCCACGTGTCTCCCAGAACTGCTGCTGTCAGGACCCTGCGGCAGGCCACTGTCGACCCACGCCTCCGCTGGAGACTCCCACTCGCTCACAGGCAAGCCTGGCTCAGCCTCTTGTTGCCCAGAAGGGGAAGAAAGAGGATGAGATGGTTGGATGGTATCATTGACTCAATGGACATGAGTTTAAGCAAACTCCAGGACATAGTGAAGGACAGGGAAGCCTGGTGTGCTGCCATTCATGGGGTCACAAAGAGTCAGACATGACTGAGCGACTGAACTACCTAACACTTGCTCACACTGATACTCTCAGTACCCTGAAGTGGAATTATCATCACCCCATTTTACAAAGGGTTTCCCTGGTGGCTCAATGGTAAAGAATCTGCCTGCCAAGCAGGAGACAGGTTCAATCCCTGGGTCAGGAAGATCTCCTGGAGGAGGAAATGGCAACCCATTCAAGTATTCTTGCCTGGGAAATCCCTTGGACACAAGAACGTGGTGGGCTATACAACCCATGGGGTCACGGAGAGTGGGACATGACTTAGCAACTAAACAACAACAACCTTTTCAGAAAAGGGGAAACAGGTTTAAAGAGAGGAAGTGAGCTGCCCAGGATCCAGGGAGGCCTGGGGTCAAAGCCAGGGCTGGTGGATCCCAGGGCTCCTAACCAGCACTTCTATTCCAGCTGGAAGGACTCTCAGAGAAGCTACTTCAAGGACACTATACTCTTTTCATCCTAAAGGAAATGCTGGAAGGAAAGCCCACCATACAAGAAAAGTGGAGTGAGAGCCGACTGGCTGGCTCCTCCTCCCCCTTCAGCACCCCGCCCTTGGACACCCCCTCTTCTGGGAAGTTCTCCCAGGCTAGGGCAGCCCTTCTAGGACTCCTCAGTTCACCAGTATGGCTATGGGTCTAAACTCCCACCTGACATCCCCTGCTTGGATGACCCCAGGGACCCCCAACGCTGTCCAGAAGGCCTGTGTGCCCTGAGTTCCACCCTCCCTTGAGCCCCAGCTCACCATGAACACAAAGATGGACACGCAGCACCAGCCCAGTACCAGGTAGTAGCCGATCTTCCCAAAGAGCAGGCCCATGAGGACCCCGCCAATCATCCTGTGGGGAGAGCGGGGGAAGGCTGGTCTGAGGATGAGGCCCTGGGGCTGGGGGCTGGCAGTGGGGAGGCAGAGGGGGTACTCACCCAACATACTTGTAGCCCAGGAAGGCCACCAGGTCGATAGTGCTGAGGTCTGTGTTGACAGTGACAAGGTAGAGGCTGAGCAGGATGGCCAGCACCTCCAGTGTCAGCCAGGCCAACGCCGAGCTCGCCTGCAGCCCCAGGAGGTCTGGAGAGAACCTGCCGACACCCAAGCTCTGTCAGCCCCAGTTGGCTGGCTCAGACCCTCCGAGAGCAGGGGGGACAGCCTCTGGTGGCAGGGGTGCGCGCTAGAGACCCGGCAGGGACCAAGATGGATGTGGGCCCTGTCCTGGAAATCCCATCCCGAGTGACAGAGCCCAGAGAGGTCAGGCCGGGATGGGGGAAAGTGCAGGGCAGGGCAGGTGTGTGACCCCATTGGGAGGGAGGGTGTCCGAGAGGAGGGGGCACTTGAGCTGAGGCTTGAAGGAGTAAGGAGCTGATGGGGGAAGAAGACCTCTGCCGTATCCCCTGGGACTCAACAATTCATGGCTCTAATGACAACGGTTTTCCATGCCACGAAGGTAATGAACAGGGGTCTGTGAGCAAGAGATGGGGGCCTGACCCAGGCTGGAGGGTGGGGAGGTTTCCCCGAGGCAGTATCAGCACAGTGGAGACATGAGGAGTGAATGTAGGAGATGGAACACATTCCTCAGCAAAGGGAACCGCGCGTGCAAAGGCCCTGGGGAGGCAGCCCAGGTCCTTGGCAGAAACAGAAAGAGGACCAGAGTGGCTCAGCAGAGTGAAGGGAAGGGGCAGAGAGAGACTGCAGGCGGGCAGTGACAGCTCCGGAACTGGGGCTTGGTCTGGGGACAGCTGAGCAGGGGGCGGAGAGGGGTTGGCATGGCCAGGCCCGCCTCCCAGACAAGATCTTCCTGTTGGAGTTGGGGTGCAGGGAGTGTGTGGGGGCTGGGCAGTTAGTTAGGAGAGGCCAGGGAAGGCTAGATTCAGTGTCATCCACCATAGGGTGGGGTGATGGGCTGCACATGAGTGGGGAAGAAGAAAGAGGCGAAGGCAACCCTGAGGATACACCGAGGGCTCTATCTTGGGCCAACTGGCTACACGGTAGGACTGTTCTGACCCAGGGGAACCAAAGAGACCTTCTTGACTGTCCCCCCAGCACTGCAAACCCCACACTACTCAGCTGGCCCCAGGCCTCTCTTACCTATCCTGGGTCCCCAGCGCCAGGCCAGCCACCAAGACGTAGGTGATGAAAGCCATGGCTGTGGGAGGCAGACACACAGACACTGGTCAGAAGAAGGAGGACCATCGGGCCTCCGGGCACCTGAACGTCTGCCCGAGACAGGCCCGCCTGGAGGGAGGAGGTCGCCGGGCGGAGGTGGGTGGGATGAAACCTGGAATGTAGAGGTCGGGAGCGTTGACGTCAAAGCGGGGGGCCACCGGCGTGTCCTGCTGGTACTGCACCTCCCAGTCCTGTGGGGAGAGTTGGGGGCGCAGGCAGGACCTGGAGCGGGGTGCCTGCGCCCCTGCAAGCCCTCTCTTGGGGCCAGTCTATCCGGCCTGCTCCTCAGTCTCCTTCACCCCTGCCCATCACGTGCCTTGGGGGGCCAGTGCTCACCTGGTGCAGGTAGGGAAAGACGAGCAGGCCCAGCTTTTTGCCCACGTACATGGTGTCCACGGCGAAGTAATACTTGAGCTTGGTGACGGGAATGAAGCGGTCGATCTGGGGAGGCAGAGCCCAAACCTGAAGCCCTGGCCCCGTGGCCCCTGCCTGCACCCCCCACCCCAACTCCCACCAGCCCAGCCCACTCACGTTCTTATCCACCAGCTCCTTGCCCTGCGCAGCGAGGCTGCTCCCATAGGCCATGGCCATGTTGGACACAGGATCAGCCAGGAAGGCTCCCTGGGGCGAGGCGGAGGCTGCAGGGTAGCCCAGGCCACCGGGCACCCGCTGGGCCCCATAGCCCCGGCTCTGGGCTGAACTCGTGTCATCAAAAAGCTGGTGGGGGTCAGCCATGCCTGGCTGGGACACAGGAACCCTCCGCTTCGAGGCTGCAGGGGAAGAGGGATGGGAGCCTCATTCATTTGTCAGGAGCTCTCCCTCTGGCTTCTGCCACAGTGGGGCACTGGTTTTGATGTCAGATGGGTTGTCTAACCAACTGTGGTGTTGGAGAAGACTCTTGAGAGTCCCTTGGACTACAAGGAAATCAGTTCTGAATATTCACTGGAAGGACTGATGCTGAAGCTGAAACTCCAATACTGTGGCCACCTGATGCAAAGAACTGACTCACTGGGAAAGACCCTGATACTGGGAAGGATTGAAGGCAGGAGGAGAAGGGGATGACAGAGGATAAGATGGTTGGATGGCATCACCGACTCGATGGACATGAGTTTGAGCAAGCTCCGGGAGCTGGTGATGGACAGGGAGGCTTGATGTGCTGCAGTCCATGGGGTTGCAAAGAGTCGGACATGACTGAGCGACTGAACTGAACTGAACTTAGAGTTGTCTAGTCAGGTCTGGGCGGCCTCTGCCATCCATCCATCCATCCATCCTTCCAAATAACGATGATGATGATGATGATGACAATGATGGCTACTATGTACTGGGGTTGACTGTGCACAAAATCCTGTACTAAGTCTTTTACAAGCAAAGTTTCTAGACAGACTGTCTCTCTTCCTGTTCCTTCTTAGTCATTCAGTTCCGACCGCAGGGGCCTTGTTGCTCACTGAACACGCCAGGCACCTTCCATCTCAGGGCCTCTTCACTGGCAGTTCCTCTGCCTGAATGCTCTTGATTCAGACACCCTCAGGACTCCCTCTTCTCCTCGAAGTCCTGGCTCCATGGGACCTTCCCCAACCATCCTGTCTGTAACTGCATCTGCCTTGGTAACACCCCCCATTCCCTTTCTGCGCTTAATTTATATCTATAGAACTCAGCACCAGCTGACATACTAGCTGTTTAATTTCTCTTGTTCACTGTCTCCTCCACTCCAGTGTGAGCTCCCCAAGGTAAGGAGCTCTGTCTTGTTTGTGGCTGAAGCCCTAGCCTCTAGAACAAGGTTTGGAATAGATGCTTGATTAAAAAAAAACAAAACAAAACCTGATGAATAAATGGCCATTCCCAGTTTACAGATGTGGAAACTCAGGCTTAGAGAGGCTAAATGGGGACTTCCCTGGTGGTCCAATGGCTGAGATTCTGTGCTCCCAGCACAGGGGGCCTGGGTTTGATCCCTGGTCGGGGAACTAGATCTCACATGCAGCAACTAAGACCTGACGCAGCCAAGTAAGTAGATAGATAAATAAATAGAGACACTAAATGACTTGTGCAAAGGGAGAGACAGAGCAGGATTCCATCCCAGGTCGGCCTGTAAAATATTATAATAATTAAGCCCCAACTGACCACTGAAATCACATCAGGCCATGTTCTAAACACTGTGGATGAACTCATTTAATCCTCGCAACAACCCATTCTGTGCTGGTAATACTATCATCCCATTTTACAGATGCTGCTGCTGCTGCTGCTAAGTCGCTTCAGTCGTGTCCGACTCTGCGACCCCACAGACGGCAGCCCACCAGGCTCCCCCGTCCCTGGGATTCTCCAGGCAAGAATACTGGAGTGGGTTGCCATTTCTTTCTCCAATGCATGAAAGTGAAAAGTGAAAGTGAAGTTGCTTAGTCATGTCCACTCTCAGTGACCCCATGGACTGCAGCCCACCAGGCTCCTCCGTCCATGGGATTTTCCAGGCAAGAGTACTGGAGTGGGGTGCCATTGCCTTCTCCTTTACAGATGGGATGCCGCCAAAGAGGTTCAGGTCCTTGCCCAAAATCATACAGATAGCATGAAGCAGAACTGGGTCTCAAGTTTTCGAAAGGTCCCTCTGCTTCATATGGGGAACAGGCTGGGGAGGCCAGGACAGGGAGAGGAGAGGAAGGAGGCTGAGGAGATGGTCCAGGTAGAAGAGATGGTTGAGGTGGGCATGGGAGGGGGGGCAGGGGGGTGCTGCTTCTGGATGAATCTGGAGGTAGGGCAGGATTTCGGGAAGTGTGCTTGGCTGGGGTAGTGTAAGGAAGAGGCAGGAATCCACGTTGTCTTCCCAGATTCTGGTCTGAGTGGGTAGGGTGCTGTCTACAGACATGGGGAATATAAAGAGGGCAGATCTGAACCCAGCACTCTGGCTCCAGCACCCTGACCCAAAGCAATGCCTCCATAGCAAATTTACTGAGAGCCTCCTCTGTGCCAAGCGCCATGGTGGGAAAAGGGCAGTAAGATTACAATGGGATGGGGGAGAGGGGTCAAATAATCCACATCATGGCTTTCTCCACACCTTCATTTTCTTCTCAGTGGAAAGGTCACTTCTCCGGGGCAAAGTGACACTCCGGAGAGTGTCACTTCTCCGGGGCAAAGTGACACTCATAAACTGCTCAGTGGAAAGGTCACTTCTCTGGGGCAAAGTGACACTCATAAACTGCTCAGCCCCTGGCCTGGCCCATAGAAGAGTGATCCATCTCATTACCTGTCATCAGTCATTAGCCCCTCAACTCTTCCTCTTCATCATGTGTAGCCTGAAAACAGACCCAGGGAAGTCCTCGATCTCAAAGCCAATAGCGCCGGCACTGGCCCACTTGTCCCTGAGCACCACTTCTCTTTCCTTCTCCCACTTCTGGCCAAAGGGCTGGTTTCCTGAAAGCTTTGGTATAAGCCCTTCCTTCCTCTTTGTCCTCACCTCTGACCTTGGCAGCTGGGGTTCTGTTCTCACTGGTCCCTTAAATGCCCCTGCACCACCAGGCCGGGGCTGTTATTCCTCTCTGCTCGGACTCAAGGCCCTTGGCAGCACTAAGGCCCTTGCCACAAATGCCAACCTCTGACTCAGTATCTGCTTTCCTGGCTTCCGAGACACCGTACTACCTTTTTCTCTCTCCTGTCGGAGTCCCACAAACATCAACTGAGCCCCTCTATGTGTTACGCTCTGCTGGCAGGCAAAGTGGATACAGCAGGGAGCAAAAGGGAATAGCTCATGCTTTTATGGAACTGATGGTCTGATCAGTCCCTCAGTCACTGGTTTCTCTCCAGCTCCCTGAACTGTGTGACCCAATTTTTCACCCTTATCCTTGTCTTCTGCCTCTCACCTAGGGCAATCTCACCACACTCCTGGCTTTCAAAGCCACCCACCTGATGCCCTAGGCCGTCTCTAGCCACCATATCCTGCCACGGCCCTCTGACTGCCCCTGGGCCTTTACCTCTGACACTGGTGCTCACCCACCATGTCTCAATGTTACCCTCCTTTCTCAGATTCTGTCATCTTGCGCCTGAATTAAATGTCCTTCTACCAAGTACCCCTGTTCATCCTTGGGCAGAGAGTATTTCATGCCCTCTGCCTAAGATCATTGCCCACTGCACTGAGAATAAAACCCAAATGCCTACGAGGCCCTGCATGACCCAGCCCTGCCAACCACCCTGGTTTGTTACCTCTCTTGGGACTCATTCCACCAGGCCACAAGGGCCTCCACCTCTCGGGCCCTGACCCTGCCAAGCTCCTCGCCTCCTCAAGCTTTAGAACAGACAGCGCTATCACCCTGGAACACATTCCCACAATTTGTTCCCACAATTAACACTGGCCAATAGAGCACCTGGCCTCAGCTCAAAAGACTCCTCAAGAGATCTTCCGTATCCTCCATATGAAGCCCTAGCCCTACCTTGCTCTTTCTTATAATATCCAGTGGTTCTTTTTTCTCTTTTAAGGAGTTACCACAATTTCTAAATCTATCTTCATTTGATTACTTGTTTACTCAGCACAAGCCTCCCAGGCTTTTCCCTCTCATCACAAATCCCCTTCTCATTCCTCATCATCAGCTGTATCTCTTCCAGGAAGCTTCACTGACACGGCAGGGCTGGGTCAAGTTTCCTAATCTGGCTAACACATACCTCCATCCCAGTCACAAGCTCTCTGACTGTGCTTCCCCCACCCCAGCCCTGAGCCCTATGCCTGCCCATAGCTCCATCACACTAGACTGTTGCTGTCTTCCGCTCTGTACTGGTAGCTCCATGAAGACAGGAAGCAGGACTGATGGGCACATCTGTGTCCCCAAGATCCCCTACCGCAGGGCCAGCCAGGTTTCTTTCTTTTTTTTTTTTTCTTTCCAGCCAGGTATCTTAAGAAAGGTTGAAGGGAGGAATGCAGGCATCATGTCTTGAGGCCTCCTCAACTGCCCCCCCAATCAATTTCCAATTTACTCCCTTTACAGTTCTAATTACTTCCCAAATTATCTTGCTGACTAGTTTACTCCCGAGTTTAGTGTCTGTCTTCCCACTAAATTCTCCGTTGTAAGTTGTCAAGTTGTAGGTTACCACTGGGTATTCATTTCCACCAGCACAGGGCCTGGCACAAGGGAGGTGAAGCAAGATACGCTGAATGAATAAATAAGATGCACGGTCACTCCTGGGGATGAAGAGGAACTTAGAGATAGAAATTCACAGACACGGGAAAACAGCACAGTAAATCCAGGTTCAAATCTTAAATGAGGAGTAAACACGGTCCTCTGAGATCGCATAGGGCTATAAACGCCGTCCTATGCTACGTGGGCAACCGCGCAAGGCCACGGAAGGGTGGAGAGCGGCCAGAGGGCTAACTACAAATGAATGGAAGTCGCGTTTTTCTGCACATCACACAATATCTTGCCCAAACTTGTTCTAAAGGAATTTCCTAAAGAAAAGAAGAATCGACCCCAACGCGCCCCCTACCCGGACCTGGCATCCCTGCGCGGTGCACACCTCGTAGCTCCTGACCTCGTGACCTCTGACCTGTGGCGACCTCGCCAACCGCCGAGGCGGCCCCGCCACGCCCCGCCCCCCCAATCTCTTCGGTCGGCCACGTACGCCACTTACGCTGCCGGGGCGTCCCCGCCGCCGCCAAGCCTGCCGGGTTCATCTTTCGCCGCCGCAGCCACCGCCGCCGCAGCCGCCGCCCCAGCCACGGTTCGAAATGTGCCCGCCCGGCTCCCGTAGCCACGCCCTACCGGCAACACGGCAGCCAATGGGCGCCTCGATCGCGCAAGGCCACCACGCCCTCTCACGGAGGCCTAGAGAAGTTGGCGGTAAGAGGAGAGTTTGGAGACTGGTGACGTAAGGCAAGAGTCAGGCCTTCAGGGCTAGTAGGGCGGAGCCGGGAAGAATCCGTGGAGCAGGAGGTGTCGTGCATGCTGGGAAATGTAGGTGTCGAGCGAAGAGGCCGATGGGAAATGGAGTTCTCTGTAAAAAGAGCTCAATTTAGCTCCCGGGAGCCCTGGGGAGCCAGAGAAGGGTATGGAGCAGGAGGAGACCCATTTGTATTCCCCAGCGGCTAAGCGGAGTTGTGTGGGCTCTAGGGCTTATACGATTTTGTCAGACTTTCGGTATTAAAGTGATTAATATTTAGAGTGAGAAAAGGACATCCAACAAGTTAGATGGGAAGAACCAGGTGTCTTTTTTTGAGGTGTTATTGTTAAAAAACAAAATTAAACCGAGAAAATATGAAGACCTAATGGGCTTTATTCAGCAACTTATGAATTAGGCAGCGTCACATCTAGTAAATAGGAGGGAGTTTGTAGGAGTTGTACAAAACGGAGCTTTTTATGTGAAAGGAGGCAAGGAAGTTATTAACAAAAGAAAAGAAAGAATTATTTCAGGCCAGGTCACCTTCTTTTGGGGGGAAGGTAAGAATCTATCTTGTAGAATACTTTTACCTTTGTAGGTGGGAGTTGGGGGTGGGAGTGGGGAGTGTAGAAATGGAGAGGTCCCACATGACAGATTACCTCACTGGTGCTGACCAGGAAATTCCAAACGGGCGGATTAAGATTACCTTCCTGCGGAAGGACAAAATTGCAACTAGGTCAGATATTAAAATCTAGGTTTGGTATCATGGGGCTTCCTTGGTGGCTCAGCTGGTAAAGAATCCACCTGCAATGCAGGAGACCTGGGTTCGATCCCTGGGTTGGGAAGATCCCCTGGAGAAGGAAAAGGCTACCCACTCCAGTATTCTGGCTTGAAGAATTCCACCGACTGTATAGTTCATGGGGTTGCAAAGAGTTGGACATGACTGAGCGACTTTCAATGATGTGTTGGTATCATGGGCTTTAGCACAAGTGACACATTTGGGGTCTCTGGTTTTCTCTTTAACAATAGCTTTAGACGTTTCTCCCAAAATTCATAAAAATGCTCCTGTGTTGAAACCTGGTTTCCCTGGTTTGCCAAAAACACTATGACCCTCGGCAACTGAGCGCACACCTGCTAGTGAGAAGCCCTGAAAATTAAGTTACCTTAGTCTCTCCTGTGTCTGCCCTCTGTCTCTCCCTGTCTAACTCTGTCTCCTCCTCTTTCACCCCCTCAGCCTCCCCTTTTCTGTCCCTCAGTTCCTCCAGTTATCTCAGGCAAAGATAATGGTAGAAATGACTTCTGAGGAGTGATAGTATTCCGGAAGGATGTCAGTAAGTGACCCTGTCACTGTGGCTTTCCCTTTCCTCCTGTGAGACATTGTCTTTTCTGGGGAACTTGAACAGTTCTGGTCTCTCAGTTATGAGTCCTGGCTCCACAGTCCTGTAGGCATCGTCCTCCCAGCCCCTGTCACTCTGCTTCCCTCGTCACAGCCCCTGACCCTCTGGTCTGTCAGTCTGTTGAAGTGCTGGGAGCCCCCTGAGGGTAGGACCCAGGACAGCCTTGGTCGCTGCTGTTTCCCTGGCATCAGCCAGCAAAGGGCCGGGCACAAAGTGGGCGCTGAGCAAAGATTTAGTGAATAGCTAAGGATCCCCAGTCTGTGAGGGCACAGGTGACACCTGGCCCTGTGGAGTCCCCTTTTGTGGCGTCCCCTCCAGGTGGATGCATTCCCGCTCCAGAACGCACGACTTGACGAATGGATTGAGGGCTGGATTTCAGTTTGTCCCTCTGGCCCCTCAGCCAAGAGCTCGGGTGCGGCGCAGTCGGGCAGCGACTCCTCGGTCCGCGGGCGTAAAAGAGTTCGGATTCTTTCTGGCAGAGGGAGCCGCCCGCTCGGGGGAGGAAGCACCCTGCCGGTCTCCTAGGTCAAGAGCGCTGGGCTCCTCCCCCTCGGTGCCCACACCTGGCGGTGGGGCGTGCCTCAGTTTCCTCCACCCCCGCCCCTCCCCTTTTTCTCTTCTTCCTCTTTGGGTAGCTGGTGGCCGCGCGTCGAGCACTCCCGGAACTGAAGCTGGGCGCCGGACGATCGGGAGGCGGGGGCCACGTCAACGGGGCGGCGGGGGGCTGGCCGGCTGAGCCATGCGGCGGGGCGCGCTCCTGGCGGGTGCCCTGGCAGCATACATCGCGTACCTGGTGCTGGGCGCGCTGCTGGTGGCCCGGCTGGAGGGGCCGCACGAAGCCCGCCTCCGAGCCGAGCTGCGGATGCTCCGCCAGCAGCTGCTGCGGCGCAGCCCGTGTGTGGCCGCCCCCGCCCTGGACGCCTTCGTGGAGCGGGTGTTGGCGGCCGGACGGCTGGGGCGCGCCGCGCTCGCTAATGCCTCCGGGTCTGCCAACGCCTCGGACCCCGCCTGGGACTTCGCCTCGGCTCTCTTCTTCGCCAGCACGCTGGTCACCACCGTGGGTACGTGAGCGCCGCCCCGAGCCCCCGGCCCACGAGAACCCGGGGCCCCCTGCTCCCCCTCGCCTCCCTAGGGACCCCAGAGCCGCTACGAAATATCCCGATCCCAGCAGATCATTCTCAATTAACTCTGAGCCCAGGATCCCCTCAAAACCCCTCAATGAGAACCTGGGACCCACACTTGTGGGATCCTCCACCTTGAGGAGTCCCTATCCAGACCTTTCCTCCCAGTAGGAAGTCCCGCAGTTCGCTTGGGGTCCAGGGCCATTTTCAAAGTACCTTCTGGCAAGCATCTAGGGCTCCCTTCCTCTGCCTTGGAGACCTGCGTCTAGCCCCGTCTAGGCCTAGAACAATCCTCAGAGACCTCCTTTGAGAACTCAGTGCCCGCTGCCGGAGACCCTCTTCCCATTAGCCACCCAGGACCTGCGCCCTTCTCTCTGGCTCAGACCTCCATCCCCTCCAACACCATCTCCTGACTGCAAATACATCCTTCTGGGATGTGTCCTTCGGAAGCCTTACCCCAATGTCCTCCCGACCCTGGTGCCCTAGTGAGGACCCTGAATCTCCAGACCCTCTCCAGGCACCATCACTAAAGACCTTACTGCCAGCAGAGATCCCTCAGCAAAGACCCAGGGCCCGCATCTCAGACTTCCACCCCTCTGGACCTAGACCACTCCCCAGCAAGGGCCCCTGCCCTCCTCCTGACCATTGTCATACTTCCCTGCAGGTAGCCCTGACTCTAGACACAGGACCCCTCTTCACATATCCCACTCCTTCTTGGCATCTCCTTTGTATTGGGGGAGCCCTCAATGTAGGGCTTTCCTTCCAATAGGGACACCCCCGTTCCCTCTAAACCTGGGACTTCCAATTCTGCAGCCCTCAGCTGTGGAAGTATGGGAGAGAACTTGATCGCCTTCCAGGAAGAACTGCTGACTTTCTAACTGGAAGGTCCCCACCCAGGACTCCCACCCCTCCAGTTCCAAAACAGCTCCAGCAAAACCCCCTAGTGTTTTTCAGACCAGGGACTCTGATGGGGTCCTCTGTTTATTTATTTTGACCTCTCCAACCGGCATGTGGGATTTAACCTGTGCCCTCTGCAGTGAAAGCTCAGAGTCCTAACCACTGGACAACCAAGGAATTCTATAGGGGCCTCTTTGAACATGACAACCCTAGCTGAGACTGTCACCAATCTCTGGCCCCTGATACTCCTTGTAAGAGCCCCAGAATACCTGGGATCCCAACGCTGGTCACACATGCTATCCTTGACACAAGAATCCACCCCCCCCACCCCCCCCAGCCAGGGTACCAGCCCAGGGACTCTACTCTCCGAACCTGCTACCCCTGCTCCTAGACTCCCCCTGTCCACCCTGAATTTCCCAAGAAAGGGAACCTCCTTGGGACCTGAGACCCCTTCAGTCTCTTCTAGACCCACAGCTGGGACCTTTTGCCCCAACTCTGTCCCAGCCTGGTTTGGACTCTCCCTCCATCAAGGATGCTCCAGGCACTTTGTACCCCAGAACCCTCCCCACTATTCACTCAAGACCATTACTGCTTCCACCCTGGACACTCTCAGCCAGGACATGAGACGCACACCCCCTCCCATCATCCCCTTAGCATTGTCTCCCCCCATCATGTTGCCTCAGGCATCCTTGGGCTCAGAAGCCCCCTCTACCTGAGAACCCCCCCTCCTAATCCCATTTGTAATCCCACTGGTGCCTGTCCCCCTTCTTCCTCTGGACCCAGGACCCCAGCCCCAAACCAGGATCTGTTTCAAACCAGGACACTGGTCTCTGATTTCAGATTACTAACTGGACCCCACAGATCCCCTTCTCTGGACCTCTACAGCCTCAAGTAGGACCAACACACACCCCACCCCTCAGCCCTACCTGGGAAACCCCTCACCTCAACGCTCTGCAGACCTGGAAAATCCCTTTGTTTGTCAGGCTCTTCTGGTCCTCCCACAACCCCTCCCCAGCCCCCAAACTTCCTCTTTGCCTCTTTGCTAGGATTTGGCTTCCCAGGAGACTCAAGTGGTAAAGCATCTGCTTACCAATCCAGGAGACTGAGGAGATGCAGGTTCGATCCCAGGGTTGGGAAGATTCCCCTGGAGAAGGAAATAGCAGCCCACTCCAGTATTCTTGCCTAGAAAATTCCATGGACAGAGGTGCCTGGTGGGCAACAACTGTCCATGGGGTCGTAAAGAGTTGGACATGGCTAAGCAATTGAGCATGCTAGGATTTGGATTAGGGGAGTGGTCTGGGGCTTGGCTAGCCCAGACTCCTAACTCCCTATCCCTGCTGACAATAGCCTTTGCCGTTTGTCACTGTGACAGCCTTTGTCACTGTCAAGTGGACCAGCAAACCAGGCCACAGCAGCCGGGCTGGATCTCACAAACGCTGCCCACTTGCTGGCTGGGCCTGCCCAACCTGCTTCGGGGCTTCTCTCTCCCTCTGTCTCCTCCCAGATCCTGCCTTCTGAGAAGTCATCCCAGGCAGGACAGGTGAAGAAGCCAAACTCAAGGCAGGCACAGGTTCAGATTTCTGTTCACACACTGCTGATCTCTAGTCCTCTGTGTCCTCCGTCATCTGTAAAATGGGGATAATCACACTCCCTACTTCACAGTAAGACCTGGTAGAAGACTTAACCACACCACATACAGACTTTAACTCACTCATCACAATAAGGCTTGTGAGCCAGGTGCTGTTTGTGGTCCTATTTCTTAGCAATAGAATCTGAGGCCCAGAGAGGTTGACCAACTTGTCCAAGCCCACACAGCTAGGAAGTGTAGAGTGCAGATTTGAGCCGAGGCTGTCAGGCCTCAGAGTTCCATGCTCTTTTTTTTAATTAAAAAAAAAATATTTTTTTAAAATTTTGGATGCACTGGGTCTTTGTTGTGGCATGTGGTCTTTCTCTAGTTGCAGCATGCAGGCTTCTCTTGTTGTGGCACTGGAGCTTCTCTAGTTGTGAAGCACAGGCTCTAGAGCACACAGGCTCAGTAGTTGGGGCACATGAGGTTTGTTGCCCTGTGGCATGTGGGATCTTAGTTCCCCAACCAGGGATTGAACCCACGTCCCCTGCATTGGAAGATGGAGTCTTAATCAGTGGACCACTAAGGAATTCCCCAGAGCCCTATGCTCCTAACCAATGCACCACACTACTTCTTCAGCTTCCATGAATGATGAAGGGTGATACATGTATATTGTAAAAACATTTCTGACAGTCCTTAAAAAATGGTAAGTTATTGCAATAGGGGAGAGAGATTGACCTCAATTCAGAGTACAGCAAAGATAGCTGGAGATTTAGAGCTGAGAGCAGGAGGGGACTAGTGGATGGAAATGGAGAAGGCAATGGCACCCCACTCCAGTACTCTTGCCTGGAAAATTCCACGGACGGAGGAGCCTGGTAGGCTGCAGTCCATGGGGTCTCGAAGACTCGGACATGACTGAGCAACTTCACTTTCACTTTTCACTTTTATGCATCGGAGAAGGAAATGGCAACCCACTCCAGTATCCTTGCCTGGAGAATCCCAGGGATGGGGTCGCACAGAGTTGGACACGACTGAAGTGACTTAGCAGCAGCTGCAGCAGTGGATGGAAAAGTACTAAGAGGGGACATGGACGGTAGGGGGATTCTTGCTAAACTGGCTTAATAGGATTCTTGTTAAAGACTGCCAAGAGCTTCAGTACAAGTGGTGGATAATGAGAAATTTGATCAGATGTCAAGTGTGGGGGATTCTCCCTAAATAAACTTAGTGCTAGTGGCATTATTGCATCTAACTCTTGGCGATCCCACGGACTGTAGCCCGTCAGGCTCCTCTGTCCATGGAATTCTCCAGGCACAAATACTGCAGTGGGTAGCCATTCCCTTCTCCAGGGGATTTTCCTGACCCAGGAACTGAACCTACATCTCCCGAATTGCAGGCAGATTCTTAACTTAGGATTCCTGCTAAAACCGGGCTTGGTCATGAAGAGAACTCAGAGGGGCCTGACTCAAGCTTGGTCAAGCAGGAAGGCTGTGTCCATGAGACATGCCAGTGATAATAACCGAGATTGACAGAGCCTCATTTATCATTAGTGCTGTTGGTGAAGCCGGGAGCCCTGAATATATCTGGAGAAATGGAAGACCCGACAACATTCAGAGAGGCCTCTCCCACAGCGTTCCTGGGCTTGTTGCAGGCCCTAGTCTGAGGAAGATCTGAGGCCTGGAGCTAGTCCAGGCAGCCTTGCTGCGATTGAGGTCAGGGCTGGAGGAGTCGGCCTGCTTGGAACTGGGAATGCGGAGAGGGAGCGAGCATCACAGTCTTTCTGACTCTCTTCATGCCTGTGCTAGGTGCCCTGTCCCAACCTGTACTCAAGGAAGGGATCATTTATGAGGCCATTTCAAGTACTCTGAGGAAACTGAGGCTCAGAGAGAAGTCACTTGGCCAGTATCACTCAGGGACCAAATACCAAAGCACTGTTTTGGACTCAACTCTTGGAAGTAGCAAGTTGAGGCTCATAGCCCACATTCTATTCCTCTTTCTTTCTTTTTAAAATGTTCACTAGTTTTTCAAAAGTATTTGTTTAAATTTTTGGCTGCCCTGGGTCAAAGCTGGGGCACAAGGGACCTTCGATCTTCTTTGCAGCATGAGAACTCCTAGTTGTGACATGTGGAATCTAGTTCCCTGACGAAGCATCGAACCCCAGCCCTCTGCATTTGGAGTCCAGAGTCTTAGCCCCTGGACCACCAGGGAAGGCCCCCTCCCCACTCTATTCTAACTCTGATTTTTTCTGTTTATAAGAAATTTCATGTCATTTGCAAACCTGTCCTTTCAGCCAGGTTGCTGGAGTTTCTCCATCAAAATCCTTTTATTAATGAAGCTTGGAGCCATAAGTGATAAACCTCAAATAATAGTTGCTTAAATATAATGGGAATTTATTTCTTGCTCATATTCAAGTGAGTCAGTCCAAGACCAGAAGGGTGCTGCATGGTCAGAGACTCTCAGGTTCCAATATAACTCTCAGGCCAGGCGCGGTTTCTATTCCCAAGCTCATCTCATGGTCCCAGATGGCTGCTCAGCTCCAGCCTTCCTATCTGTGATCTAGTCAGCAGGAGGAGGGAGTAAAGAAGGGAGATAGGCATCTCCCTATCTTTAAGGACACTTCCTGAAGTTGCTTGCTTCTTTTGTCTGTATCTCCTTGGCCATAAATTATTCCAGACCACACCTAGCTGCACTGGAAGAGGGAACATCTTTTCCTGTTAGCCACGTGTCCAGCAAGATCTAGAGGATCCTTTATTTTTCCCTAGTTTTTTTTTTTTTTTAAACTGGGGCAAAGTACACATCAGATTTACTATCTTAACCATTTTTGAGTGTACAGTTCAGTGGTATTAGGTATATTCATATTGCTGTGTAACCATTGCCAGCACCCATTTCCAGAACTCTTTTTACTTTTATTTTTTTAATATTTATTTATGTATTTAGGCCGCATCAGGTCTTTGTTGCGGTGTCGGGGCTTCTCTTTAGTTGTGATACACAGACTTAGTTGCCCCGAGGTATGTGGGATCTTAGTTCCTCAGCGGGACCAGGGGTCGAACCCACATCCCCTGCATTGGAAGGTGGATTCTTAACCACTGGACCCCCAGGGAAGTCGCCAGAACTCCTTGGATCTTGCAAAACTGAATCTATACCCTTGTATATACTAACTCCCCACTTACCCCTCTCCTCGACTCCTGGCAACCATTGTTCTACTTTCTGTGTCTGTGATTTTTTTAATGTTTATTGTTTTTAAAAATTAATTCACTTATTTGGCTGTAACCAGATCGTAATTGTGGCACACGTGATCTTCAGTCTTCATTGCTGCCTGCAGAATCTTTAGTTGTGACATGTGGGATCTAGTTCCCTTACCGGGGATCAAATCCAGGTCCCCTGGATTGGGAGCACACTGAGTTTTAGACAGTGGATCGCCAGGGAAGTCCCCTGTCTCGATGATTTTGACTGCACTAAGTGCCACATATAAATGGAATTGCAGAGGCTTTGTCTTTTGGCAACTGGCTTATTTCACTTAGCATAATATCCTCAAGATTCACCCATGTTGTAGCATGTGTCAGAATTTCCTTCCTTCAAAAGGCTGAATAATATTGCATTGTTTGTATTTACATTTTGTTGATTCATTCACCCATCGGTGGACACAAGGGCTGTTTCCACCTTCTGACTATTGTGAAGAATGCTGCTATGAACATGGCTGTGTACGTATCTCTTGAGCTCCTGCTTTCAATTCCTTTGACTATATAAAGGCCAGGGGGAGACTTCCCTGTGGTCCAGTGGCTAAGACTCCACGCTGTCAATGCAGGGGGCCGAGGTTCGATTCCTGGTCAGGGAATTAGATCCCCCATGCTTCAGCTAAGAAGACCTGGCTCAGTCAAATAAATAAATACTTTTTTGTTGTTGTTTTTTAAAAAAGTCAGAACCAGGGGATCCTTTTGCATGGAAGACAGACTCGGGGGAAAGCCTGCTCATATGGGCAATGTTTTCACACTTTCTTATGAACCACAAGGCTGGATCTGTAGTATTCTGGGCAAGACATTTTACTGTCAACATAAATCAGGCCCCTTACCACCCCAGTCATATCTCTGACCCTTTGGTTTGATTCATTTGGGAAATTACACATTGCCAAAGTGAGCCAGTTTCACCAACACCTGAATTCCCCTTAGTCATATTTCTGTTTGCAGAACTCACACCCACACTGACCCTCCAAGAGCACAGTGGGGCTTGTCACACCCATTTAAAAATTTATTTATTTCTGGCTGCCCTGGGTCTTCGTTGCCTCACGTGGGTTTCCTTTAGTTGGGGAGAGTGGGGGCTACTCTCTAGTTGCGAGTGGGCTTCTCATTGGGGAACATGGGCTCTGGGGCATGTGGGCTCCCGTAGGCGTGCACAGGCTTAGTTGCCTTGCAGCATGTGGGATCTTCCCGAGCCCCTGGTAGAACCTGCATCCCCTGCAGGGCGCGTGCTGCCCTGTTGGATTGTGTGGTGTCCCGTGGGCCACCAGACAAAGTGCTTTGACCTGAGATGGAGCCACAGGAGGGCCCTGAGCAGGGGAGGGACATGACCTGACTCCCGTGTTCACAGGGTCCCTCTGGCTGCATGGCGGGGAGAAGGGAGACCAGGGAGGAGGCTGCTGGTAGACAGGACCAGGATGAAGCCTTGTTGTGGAGTGAGGGGGAAAGCTGGTGGGTTTGGGCTCTGTGCAAAGGTTGAGACAACAGAGTGGATGTGAGTTGAGAAGGGAGTCAAGGATGACACCAGGCTCTCAGCCTGAGCCATGGGGAGGGTGGAGGTGCTATCGCCAGAGATAAGACAGTCTGGGAGGGGTGGCTTTCAGGCTGAAATTAGTCCTCAGTTTAGGGCAATCACAGACCCCAGAGTGGATGCTGAGTGGGCCGAAGGATTTCCCCCTGACTCCCGCAGGCTACGGGTACACGACGCCTCTGACCGACGGGGGCAAGGCCTTCTCCATCGCCTTTGCGCTCCTGGGCGTCCCAGCCACCATGCTGCTGCTGACCGCCTCGGCCCAGCGTCTGTCGCTGCTGCTCACCCACGCGCCCCTGTCTTGGGTGAGCCAGCGCTGGGGCTGCGCCCCCCGGAAGGCAGCCCGCTGGCACCTGGCCATCCTGCTGGGGGTCATGGTGACCCTCTGCTTCCTGGTGCCAGCCGCCGTCTTTGCCCACCTTGAGGAGGCCTGGAGCTTCCTGGACGCCTTCTACTTCTGCTTCATCTCTCTGTCCACCATCGGCCTGGGAGATTATGTGCCGGGAGAGGCCCCCGGCCAGCCCTACCGGGCCGTCTACAAGTTGTTAGTCACAGGTGAGTAGGGTGGCTGCCTGGGGACTGAGGGCTGGTGTGAGGGGGCCCTGGCCCCGTCCCGGAGGGATGGGGCATTCAGAGTCGCAGCCCCATCCTGGGGTATCCCGTAGCCCCATGGCCATGACCTGGGTGGTCTGGGTCCACTCATCGCCTCTCTGCCATCTCTGCAGTCTACCTCTTCCTGGGCCTGGTCGCCATGGTGCTCTTGGTGCAGACTTTCCGCCGTGTGTCTGACCTCCACGGCCTCACAGAGCTCATCCTGCTGCCCACCCCGTGCCCCGCCAGCTTCGAGGAGGAAGATGACCGGGCGGACATCCTGAGCCCCGAGCCCGAGCCACACCAGCAGCTCACCGCCGGCTCGCACGTGGACTACGCCTCCATCCCCAGGTAGCTGGGGCAAGTGTCGGGGCAGCTGCAGACCAGGCCTGCGGCTGAGGGGCCCTCGGGACTGGAACCGATGGACTAGCCTGTCTACAAGCACACGCTGGTGTTCCTGAGGCCCTGCCTCCACTGTCTGCCCTTGTCTGACCGGCCTGAGCACTGCCCGGATCCAGGAAGCAGCACTGCCTTCTTTCTTCCACCCCTCCTATCACCTCCCCGCACACTCTGTGCTTCCCTGACTTTCTCACCGTCTCTGTATTTCTCAGGCTTTTCCTCGCGCCATCTGCCTCTCTCACTTGAGTAGCCACTCATCATCTGCCGATTCTCCCAGGCTCTGGGCTCAGACCTCATTTCAGGTGCTAGATTGATCACTTCACCTCGGGCCAGTGACTGGCCCCCTCTGAGCCTTGATTCACCTCTTGGGTCAAGTAGAAAGAATATATTCCATCATTCAAAACTCCCTCCTCTGTGCCAATCCGTGCCAGGCAGCGCTGGGGCCACCACAGTGTTCCAGATGCTCTGGGCCCTGCTCTCATGGGGCTCGCTGTCCTGTCTCCCGTACAGTGACAGTTCATAACAGGCAGGACTTCATTAGTGGGGGCGGGGGAAGGTGGGCAGAGTGGTCAGGGCTGGGGTAGAGGAAGCACAGGGAATGTACCCAATCCAGCCGGGGAGGTCAGGGAGGGCTTCCTGGAGGAAGGGGCAACTGCACTCAGACCTGAAATCTGAAGAGTAGTCAGTCTGGGGAAGAAGGTGTACCTGACTCATTTTCCTCCAGTGTGTCCAGGGAGCTAGACATATTTGGATATGCCTGGGGTCAGCCTGCATAATAGAGTCTTCCAGGAAGCTGAGACGGGATCCTAGCCCAGTATGGAAGGTATTGCTTTTAGTGAGACACTATCATAACAGCTGTTCCTGTTTACCAAGAACTAATTACATTACGTTCCCTGGGCTCTGGAACCAGCCTGTATGTGTGTTAGTCACTCAGTCGTGTCTGACTCTTTGTGACCCCATGGACTGTAGCCTGCCAGGCTCTTCTGTCTGTGGGATTCTCCAGGCAAGGATATTGGAGTGGGTTGCCATGCCCTTCTCCAGCCGGAGCCAGCCTGCCTGGGCTCAAATCCCAACTCAGCAGTGTCCTGCCTGTGTCTTTGGGTGGTCATTTTGCCCCTATTTCCTCGGTTTCCTCATCAGTAAAATGGCAATAATAATAGTTCAAAAGATGGTTTCACAGTGCCTGCCATGTTATTCTGGGATGATTTCTTTGGCTAGGCCCTGTTCTGGGTACTTTACACATGAGGAAGATAATGCAGTATTATCATTGGATGTGGGCATATTGTAAGTGTCCTTAAATGACCATCTTGGGAACTTGGCTTCTTTCTTGAGGGCACTAGAGAGCCATGGAAGGGATTTGAGCAGGAGAGGGCCATGGTTAGGTTTGGGCTTTTGCTGCTGTGTGTTTATGGGGTGGGGGGGAGGAAGCTCCAGTGGCGCAGTCGGTTAGCGCGTGGTACTTATATGGAGTGGGGGGGAGACTGAGGCTGGGTGCCCAGGGGAGGCTGGGGCAGGAATGAAGCAGGAGACAATGGGACTGGGTGAGGCTGAGGGAAGGGGAGGAGGGGGCAAGTCAAGGGATGCTCAGAAGGCCAGGTGGACGGGCCATAAGCCTTACAGACTTGGGAGGGACAAGGCCAGGAAAAGGTCCAACCATGCTCAGCTGCCCCCGAGGTGGGGGACCTGTGAGAAAACAAATTTGTAGGGAGATGTTGAGGCTTGTTTGGAATATGGTGGCTGTGAAGGGCTAAAGGGACACGCAGGAGAAGGCAGCAGGAAGTCACAGGACCCTTGGAGCAACGACTTAGGGGGTGGTTGAGGCTGCAGACAGATGAGGAAACGAAGACTATGAAGGTGGGTATTGACTGCCCTGGGTGGGAATAAAGAGAGAAGACCGACCTTGAGAAATCAGCCATAGGGTGTGTGTATATACACACACACATATATATATACATATATATATGTATATACATATGTATATGTGTGTGTGTGTGTATATATATGTGTGTGTGTGTGTATATATATATATATATATAAAATATCAGTAAGGAAAGATTTGGGTTGCAAGTAACACAATCCTGACTGGCACTGACTGAAACAGTGAGATGATTGTATACTGTATATCACCCGAGTTAGAGAGACCTCTGGGTTTGATACAGTTCACAACTCCAAGAGGGTCTTGTGGCCCCTGGTTCCCTCTCTCTCTGCTCTGTTACCCTCAGCTGAAGGCTTGGCCCCCACATGGGCTGTCCTCATGGCCACAAAGTGGCTGCCACAGGTCCAGGCATGTTAATTTTTAGTGCAAGAAGAGGGAAAGGGGTGTGTCTTCCCATGGTGCCTCTTTGGAAAGAAGGAAACCTTTTCCCAGTGTCTCCCAGCAGACTTCCTCTTCCATATCATTGACCAAAATTGGCTTCTGAATCAGTCATCGGCCAGTGATCATGGCATCGCTATGATTAGCTTGAATTCCTCAGGACTCCCCCTGCCACCAGGGACTGAGGCTGGGGCTGAGGTTTTAGTTTGCAGGCTGGTAAATACTTGAACAAAACTGGGCTTCTATTAGAAAGGCAGAAAGTTGGGAGAATGGGAGCTGTCAATGAACTAGTCAGCCAGGATGATGATGTATATAATTATGCAGGTTGGGACCTGCATAAGGGTTACCTAGCGGGCAGGGTGGTAACAAATTGGGGCTGAAGTTCAAGGCTGAATATACCCAAAGGGGACTTCTTTTTCTTTTTTTTCAGGGGGGACTTCTTTTTCTAATTATCGTAGTCCCATATGATGAGCAAATGACCCCTCAACCAAAGAGAAGAACTTACAAAACAGACAGAAAGGAAGTTTGAGAGAGGAGTAGGAAAACTAGGAGAGTGGGAAATATTGGTGAGAGATGAGAGACTTTTAAAAAGGGAAAAGTCAACATTGTCAAATGAGTCACACAAAATCATTTTAATAACACGAGAGAGAACACTTATATAGGATTTACTACCTGCCAGGCACTCTTCCAAGCTCTTGATACACCAGAATTTATCTTATGCTCTCAGCAACTCTGTGAGTTAGTTACATTCTCCATATTGCAGATGAGGACAGGAGGCCCAGAGAGGTTAAATAACTTATCCAAGATCACACAGGAAGTGCAAGACTGGGATTTAGATGAGGATTTTTGTTTTTTTGGTCACCTTGTCACATGGAGGCTCAGAAATATCCACTGTCTAGTTCTTTCTTAGTCTCTCACCCTTCCTGGCTCCTCAGCACATTTGTTGACCCTGCTGCTAAAGTCAGCAGTTGGGTGAGGGGCAGTTGCTCGAGGGAAGAAGGTGCCTGTGTGATCTGGCTTCTGCTCCCCACCACTTCTCCTTTCAAATTCCTTCCTCCAAAAGAAACCAGGCCCTGCTCATTTCAGATACTTAAAAAAAAAAAAGTGCACACTTAAAAATGGAAAAAGTAGAAGAATGTTCAATAGAAATAAGTCTTTCTCCTGTATGTGGGCTGTGATGACAGATTTTCTCAGGTCTCCTAGGCATGTACCAGCAATATACCTGTGTGTATATGTGTGTCATTAATTTTTCTTCTTTCACTCTGCCGAAGTGGTACTATATGGTGAGGTAATTACAATCACAGACTCTGGAGGCAAAGTCCCTGGGTATAAATCTGAACTCTGTCATTCCCAAGTCTGTGGTTTTGGGCCACTCATTTCACCTTCCTGTGCTGTTTGCCAATCTGTGACATGGTATAACAGCACCTACCTCATGGACTTGTTGGAGAATTAAGCAATATCTGTAAAGATCTTAGAACAGTGTCTGGTGCTCAATAAAATATCGGCTCATTTCTGCACCTTTTTCATATTATATGTCTCATATATACATACATAATTTTTATATGCTTTTCTAATATTCTCTTTCTATACCTTGCTTTTTTTTTTTTTTTTTACCAACCCAGTGTCATTCAGAGATCATTTCAGAGGCACAAGAGCAAGTCTCATATCCTTTTTAATTTATTTTTATTTGGGGTTGCACTAGGTCTTCATTGCTGTGTGTGGGCTTTCTCTAGTTGCAGTGAGCAAGGGCTACCCTTTGTTTCAGTACACGGGCTTCTCATTGCAGAGCACAGGCTTCAGTAGTTGTAGGACAGGGGCTCATTAGTTGTGGCTCACAGGCCCTAAAGCTTGTAGGCTTCAGTAGTTGCAGCACATCAGCTCAGAAGTTGTGGTGCATGGGCTTCGTTGCTCCTCAGCATGTGGAATCTTCCCAGACCAGGGGGATCAAACCCGTGTCCCCTGCATTGCAGGTGGAGTCTTATCCACTGCGCCATCAGGGAGGTCCCTTATATCCTTCTTTATGTCTGCTGTGCCTCCTTTAGGACAGACATCCCACAGAATACTGGAGTGGGTTGCCATCTCCTACTCCAGGGACTCTTCCTGACCCAGGGATCGAACCCATGTCTCCTGCATCTCCTGCGGCTCTCACACTGGCAAGCGAATTCTTTACCACTGAGCCACTGGGGAAGTCCAAGTTATTTCCATGTTTCATTAATGGACATGTGGGTGGCTGCTAGTCTTTTGCTAGCATAAATGAGGCTGTAGGGTGTACCTTGGGCATGTAAGTAACAGGGGGACTTTCTCCTGGTGCGGTTATATTCCAGAGGGACTTTCTCCTGGTGCGGTTATATTCCAGAGTCGGGAATACCATGAGGACACCCCAGTCTCTCTGCTTCTGTGAGTCTACAAGGGCTCAGGTACACAGCTGCTGGGTTTCTTTCCTCAGATGAAGTCACCCTTCCTGGTCTGTGGGGATGGGCTAGGGGATTGGGGGGCACAGACTTTCATCAGCTCTTTATTTACAGGGAACACTTATTCTGCACTGTGTTGCACATAATTGGAAACAACAGTGATAGACAAAGCCCCAGGCCCTGCCCTCACAGAGCCTGCCATGCAGTGGGAAACAGAGACCCACTCCTGGGCAGCCATAGCCTAGCGTGGTGAGGGGAGGGGTGAGGGCTGCTTCTGTATCACAGACAAGACATGAAGGCAGGAAAGCGGTCAGGTGGTGACAAAGTAGGGAGTAGTATTCCAGAAGGGGTTTATAGTGTGTGCACAGTCTGGAGGAGAGCCAGCATACTGGGTCAAGGATATTCAAGACTCTGCTTTGGACCACAGAGAGAGCAACAGATGAGTGGATAGGAGGGACAACAGGCATCAGTTTATGCAGAGCTCTGGAAAACAATTTAGTTTGGATGTTTCCCTGGGGTTCTGGGGAGGTATGGAAGGTTCCCAGGGTGTTGTCCCCAGACCATTAGTATCAGCATCACCTGGAATATAATCACCAGCCCCATCTAAAGACTTAAGGGAATCTAAACCCCTGGGGGTGGAGCCTAACAACCTGTTTTAACAAGTCCTTCTGATTGAGTCTAATGCACTCTGAAGTTTGAAAACCACTGGAGTTTAAAGTCAGCTTTGCAGTCCATCAAAAAGTCATGGTCTGGGGAATTCCCTGGCGGTTCAGTGGCAAGGACTCCAGGCTTCCACTGCAGGGGACCCGGGTTCAGTCACTGGTGGGGTAACTATGATCCCAGCGGCAAAATAAAATAAAGACGGTCTGAGTCCTTAACTGTTGGGCGTCAGAGTACCAATGAAAACTGTTAACTTATTGAATATTTATTTGTGCCAGGTACTCTTCACGTGTTATCTTACTGACTTCTCAAGACAACGCTATGAGATCACTGCCTTTGTCTTTGTTCTGCAGATGAGGGTGTTAAGCCGCAGTCAGATTAATTTCCCACACGGCCCTAATTTTTTTTTTTTTTCTCACTAGAATTGTGATAGTAAAGTCTGATTGGGTAGAAGGATAAGCAGGCCAGAACCACCAATAGGAACTCCTGAAGGCCTTTCTAACACAAACTTCGTCCGCAGTTCCCTCTGCAGTCCAGGGCCCGCGCGAGTGTTGAGTTTCTCCCTCCCTCTGTCCCTTAAGCCGTCGGCGCTAGTCGGGAAGCGCGTTGCCACGGAGACAGGCGGGTGAAGCAGGCGTGCCTCGCGAAAGGCAGAAGTCGGTTGCGGAAGTGTAGGCGGCCATTTTGAGACCGGGCAAGAGGGGCGGGACTGGAGCGGCAGAGTGACGGTTGACCGGTTTTAACTTAGTGACTGGTACCACCGGGCAGGGAGAAGAGGGAGGTCTGGGGCCTCCCTGGGAGGGATGCGGGGGGTGGGGGCGGGGTTAAGAAGGGGCGGAGAGGGGCGGGGGAGGAGAGGCGGGGAAAGGCTGAGGAAAAGGAGGAGAGTCCAGGGACTGGGCACAGGAGGGGCGGGGCGGAGAGAGGGCGGGGCGAGGAGCCTGGAGAGGCCGAGAGAAGGAGCCGGGCCATGCAGAGGGGCGGGGCTAGAAGAGGCGGAGCTTAGAGCTGGGCTGTCCCGGGCATGGAAAGAGGTGGTGAGAAGACGAGGGGAGGAGACAAGGTACCGCGGTTCAGGGGGAAAGTGAGGACCGAGAAAGCGCTGACAGACAAGGCAGCGCCGGCAAGGAACGAGGAGGTGCAGGGCGCAGAGAGGGCGCGGAGCGAGCGGAAGGCCAGCGGCGAGGAGAGTTCCCGAGGCAAAGAAACGGTCTCCACCGAGAAGGGGCGGGGTCATAGGAGGGGGCGGGGCAAGGAACGGGCTTGGGAAGACCACCTCCCCCAGGATGAGGGGGGAGGGCGGGTCGATAAGGGGAGGGACAAGGCGCAGAAGCTGAGCGAGGGGCAAGCTACAGGCGAGAAATCGAAGCGAGGACAGGGGAAGAGGTGGGGCGTGGGGAAGGCGCAGGTTCGGGAGAGGGACGGGTCTAGAGGCAGGATCTGGTACCTGGGCAGGGCCCGAGCACGGAGAAAGGGGCGGTGCGGAGAAATGTGGGGGGGCGGGGCAAGAAGTGGGGGCGGAGCCAGGCTCAGGTATGCGAGGAGAGGAACTGGGGGCAATAGGTGGGGCATAGCTAAACCGAGAAACAGAAATAGAGACCGACTGAAGAGTAGGAGTCGGAGGCAGAGCAGAGGCAGAGCAAAGAAGGATAGGGCAAGGTTAAGGGGTGAGGCTGGTAGGCGGGGCGAAACCAGGGGTAGGGGCATGGCCAGGAGCAACAGTAGGGGAGAGCCCTGGAGTAGCAGCAGAGGTGGGGTCCGGAAGAGCAGTAATTGCCGGCCCGAGGTCTGGAGCAGAGGTGGAGCCAGGAGCAAGAGCACAGGCGGAGCCGGGAGCAAGAGCAGGCGAGAAGCCAGGAGCGAGAGCAGGAGAGGGACGTGGAGCAAGAACAGGCGAGAAGCCAGGAGCGAGAGTAGGAGAGGGACGTGGAGCAAGAACAGGCGAGAAGCCAGGAGCGAGAGCAGGAGAGGAACCTGGAGCAAGAACAGGACCGGAGCCAGGAGCAAAAGTAGGAGTGGAGCGAGGAGCAAGAATAGGGGTGGGGCCAGACGTTTGAGCACAGGTGGGGCCAGGAGCAGGGACTGGGCGGGGCGCAGGAATAAGGCGGGATCTAAGACGGCGCCTACCAAGAACAGTCTAGCCGGCTGGTGACCTCCGCCTTCTCCAGGTTGAAGCCACGTTACCCACTTGCCCGAGATGTTCCCTGCTGGCCCTGCTCCGTGGCCGAGGCTCCGAGTCCAGCGGGCGCTGTGGGCACTGCTGGTGGTGCTGTTGGCACCGTGGAGGTTGTGGGCGATACAGGAAACCCAGGAGTGCACCTGGCAGGTTGTCTTGAACAACTTAGAGTCAGTAGGCAAGAACGACGCGATCGATCATTTCGTCGATCAAGAGCTGTACACAGTGGACAAAGTGTTCGACCTGCTAGTGGATGCACCCATCGACCGGGACGAGGTGAGGAGACTGGGGGCAGCCGAATGGGAGAGGTCCTGGAGCTGCACCCTTCTGGGCTCTGGACGTTTGCTCACCATCTCCTTGCAGACATACCTGGGCTTTCCTTACTACCTGAAGATCAACTACTCCTGCACAGGAGATGTGGTGAGTGGGTGCAGGGGTGGGGGACGCTTATTCTGTTGGGGCCTCAGTTTTCCCCCTTTCTAACATTTAAATAGGCATGGCACCATTGAACCCTAGGGACCTTAAAGATTCAAGAAGATTCCTGGTATCTCACCAGGCACATAGTTGGTGCTTGTTAGCTTTTGATTTCCATAAAAAAAAAAAAAAAAACAACGGAGATATATAAAGACTTCCCTGGTGGTCCTGTGATTAAGACTGAAAGGTTCCACTGCAGGAGGCACAGGTTAGGCTCCTGGTCAGGGAACTAGGATCCCACATGCCAGATATTGGGGTCAAAAGAAAAAGAAACATAGATATTTTTCTCATAAAGTGAAGAAAATATTTTTTAAAATTGAGATAGAATTCACATGTCCTAAAATTCACCATTTTAAAATATACAATTCAAGAGTTCCCTGGCAGTCCAGTGGCTAGGACTCCCGGCTTGGTGTGCAGGGAGTGTAGGTTTGATCCCTGGTTGGGGAACTAAAATTCTACAAGCTGCCCAGCACAGCCGAAAATACAAACAAAAAACAGTTCAATAGTTTTTCATATATTCACAAAGTTGTGCAACCATCACCACTATCTTGTTCCAGCACATTTTCATCACCTCAAAAGGAAACCCTGTACCCCCACCCTCCCGAGCCCCTGGAGACCACTGTTCTCTACTTCTGTGAAATTGCTTATTCTGGACATTTCATATAAAGAATGGAATCAAGTAATATGTGGCCTTTTGTATCTGACTTCTTCCACTTAACATGTTTTCAAGACCCATCCATGTTATAACATGGATCAGTATTTCCTTTTTATGGATGAGTCACCGATGCAATGGACTTGAACTTGGCCAAACTTTGGGAGATGGTGAGGGACAGGAAGGCCTGGCATGCTGCAGTCCATGGAGTCACAAAGAGTCAGACATGATTGGGCAACTGAACAAGGACAATATTCAGTTGTACAGATGTGCTACATTTTGCTTAGCTATTCATTAAGTGCTGGCGATTTGAGTTATTTCCACTTTGGGGGTGGTTATTATGAATGATGCTGCTATGAACATGTGTATACATGTTTGTGTAAGCATCTGTTTTCAGTTCTCTTCAGTATATACCTAGAAAAGGAATTTCTGGGTCACATGATAACTCTGTTTCACTTTTGAGGACCTGCTGGGCTGTTTTCCAAAGCAAATCCATGTCTTTTTTCATTCTCATAAACAGTGTATGAGGGGTCCAGTTTTTCTATATTGTCATTTGTTGTCAATTTTCTATATTGTCCATTTCTTTGATTCTTGCCCTCTAGTATGTGTGAAATGGCATCTCAGTGTGGTTTTGATTTGCATTTGCCTCGTAACTAATGATGTTGAACATCTTTTCATATGCCCATTAGCCATTTATCTATCTTCTTTGGAGAAATGTCTGTTCAGATCCTTTGCCCATTTAAAAACTGGGTTATTTGTCTTTTTATTGTCACATTATAAAATTTCTTTTTATATACTGGAAAGTAGTTCCTTCTCAGATGTATAATTTGTAAATATTTTTCACATTCCATGTCTTTTCACTTTCTTAATGATGTCCTTTAAAGCACTAAAGCTTTACATTTATTGAGATATAATTCACATATCATACAATGGCACCATAGTTTTAATTTTTGATAAAGCCCAATTATCATTTTTTTTCATTTGTTGCTGGTGCTTTTGGTGTTGTCTAAGGCTTTACCTAACCACAAATCATGAAAATTTACTCCCATGTTTTCTTCTAAGAGTTTGTTTGTTTGTTTTAGCTCTTATGTGGGCCTTTGATTCATTTTGAGTTAGTTTTTGTATATGGTGTGAGGTAGGGGTCTAATTTTTGCCTGGGAACATCCAGTTATGCCAGGACTGAAAAGATTATTCTTTCCTCATTGAATTGTCTTCACATCCTTGTCAAAAATCAATTGATTATAAGTATAAGGGTATATTTCTGGATATAATTCTATTCCATTGTTCTATATGTCTGTTCATATGCCAGTACGACACTGTTTTGATCACTGTAGCTTTGTATTAATTTTCAAATTGGGAAGTTTGAGTCCTCCAAGTTTGTTCTTTAAGATTGTTTTGACTGAAATAAGCAGAATGTTGTGGTTGAGAATTGAAGTTCTGAAGGCTACAGACCTGGGTTTGATTCTACCATGGACTCATATTTATCTGGAGGAAGTATAGCATGATAGTGAATCCTTTGAGCTCTGGAGCCAGGCTGCCTGGCTTCCAACCCCAGTCCTGCTCATAACAGCTGAGTGATCTCAGGCAAGTCACTTAACTTCTCTGTACCAAAGTCTCCTCATCCTTAACAAGGCTACAATAATGATCATACCCACTTCATAAAATGATTAAATATGTATGAAGCACTGAGCACAGTGGCTGGTTCATAGAAAGTGAATGCTAGCAACAAGTTTCTAGAGAGTGACCTGGGCCGAGAGTTGACTCCATCAACTTTCTCTCCTTATCTGTGAAAGCCTGATAGTCATTCCTTTATCTGTTCATGCAACACATACTCTGAGTCAGACCCTCTTTTTTTTTTTTTTCCACAATGGGTTGGGGAGGCAGTACAGTGATAAACAGTGTGGCCTGATGTTTCTTCTGGATTCAGCCCACCAGGGAAGCAGACAATCGACAAGTAAATACAGAAAACAACTTATTGGTGTAATCAGTGCAAAGATGAAAATAAAATGAGGTGAAGGTGTTAGCTGGAGTGTTTGGGGAAGGTCTCTGAAGAGCTTGAGAAGAGGCCTGAATGATGAAAAGGGAGAGAACTGGGGAAAACACTGGAGCCGAGGGAACAGCAGGTGCAGCTGTCCTGAAATAGGACCGAGGCCGGAGTATATGAGGAACCGCCCAGAGGCCCGTGTGTGGCTGGAGCAGGCTCAGCAAGGGGGACAGTGGGAGGGGAGAGTGAGACCTGGCTTTCTCTCTAGTGAGATGAAGCCATGAGGTTTTGAACAGAGGAGGGATGTGATGGGATTCAAGTGTTAACAGGCTGAATGGGGGGCAGAGCAGGAGCAAGGAGACAGGGAGGAGGCTGATGCTTGGTCCAGGCAAGAGTTAAGGGTGGACAGCATCAGGGTAGTTGTGGCCACTATAGCCCTGATAGGGAAGAGCTCCCCAACCCACCAGCACCTGCTCCCCTGTGATTGGAAGCCAGAGGCAGGGCTGGGACAGGTGTAGGGGGCAGGATTGAAAGGGCCCTGGCCGAGGCATTCCTCAGGATGAAGGCCTGTGCCAAAGGAATCAGACTCATTAAATCTCCCACCCGTGTCTCATAGCTCCCCCCACACCCCTGCCCACAGCGACTTGAGCACAGCTGTCTCTTGGGGATGCCTCCAAGCCTTTGCTAATGCTCTTCTAGAGACTTCCCTGGTGGTCCAGTGGTTAAGACTCCATACTCCCAGTGCCAGGAGCATGGGTTTGATCACTTATCAGGGATCTGCATACCACATGATCCAGCCAAAAAAAAAATGAAATATTAATGCTGTTCTATACCCAAGAATGGGCTTTCCCTGGTAGCTCAGCTGATAAAGAATCCGCCTGCAATGCAGAAGACCCAAGTTTGATTCCTGGGTCGGGAAGATCCTCTGGAGGAGGGATAGGCTATCCACTCCAGTATGCATGGGCTTCCCTGGTGGCTCAGATGGTAAAGAATCCTTCTGCAGTGTGGGAGACCTGGGTTCCATTCCTGGGTTGGGAAGATCCCCTGGAGGAGGGCATGGCAACCCACTCCAGTATTCTTGTCTGGAGAATCCCTATGGACAGAGGACACTGGCAGGCTACAGTTCATGGGGTAGCAGAGTTGGACACAACTGAATGACTAAGCACAGCACAGCACATACCCTAGAATACATGTCTTCCTCCTTCCATCTCCACTGTAAGTCAGGGGTCCCCAAACTCTGGGATCTAATGCCTGATGTTCCGAGGTGGAGCTGATGTAATAATAATAGAAATAAAGTGCACAATAAATGTAATGCACTTGAATCATACTGAAACCTTCCCCTCACCCCCCAGTCCTGCTCAGTGGAAAAATTGTCCCCATTAAACTGGTCCCTGGTGCCAAAAAAGGTTGGGGACTGCTGCTCTAAGCCCTGCCCTCCCTTCTTAGCCCAGCCAGGATCCTGGCACTTCTGGGAGGTTGTCCCTGGCCACCCAGTCACCCTCGTCCCTAGTTCCTTTCTGTATAACTGCCCCTGCCTGCCTGCTTGCTAAGTCACCTCAGTCATGATTGACTCTTTGTGACCCTATGGACTGTAGCCCCTCCAGGCTCCTCTGTCCGTGGGATTCTCCAGGCAAGAATACTGGAGCAGGTTGCCATGCCTTCTCCAGGGGCTAACTGCCCCATCATACCCCAGATCCCAGTTCCTAAACCAGAAGCCCCAGGAGTGAGAATGGAATCCCTGAAGTGAGGGAAGAGGCTGCTAGTAGTTGTGGGTGCCAGGTGCTCCCACCTTTATATTTTTGTTTGTCCTATGCTTTCTTGCCCTATGCATTCCCTATGTCTAATTTCTGTCTGAGGACCTTGCTCTGGACTCACCTCCTCCGGGAAGACCTCCTGACTCCCTCCCAGCCAGAAGCACCTCCGCCCCCTTTCCTAGACTGGTTCCGTCCCCCTCCCGTGCCCCAAACCTAGACCATGTTCTCTGACCTTCCCACGGTGGAGATTCTGTTCTCCTGACCCAGCCTAGGAAGAAGGCAGGCTAGTAAAGGTGGGGTCAAGGTAGGGGGACCCACAGGCTCTCTTAAGGACACCCCTGTGGGGCCATCTCGCCCTCAGTCCTCCGAGGCCTTGGTCCGCAAGGGCCATCTGACAGGGCTGAAGCCGGTGGTGCTGGTCACCTTCCAGTCCCCAGTCAACTTCCATCGCTGGAAGATAGAGCAGCTGCAGATCCAGATGGAGGCAGCTCCCTTCCGCAGCCCAGGTGGGCCTGGAGGGTCACAGCCTGCCTGGTGGGTGGGGGCGTGGCCGTGTGGGGCATGGCCGTGTGGGGCGTGGCCAGGGAAGCTCAACCGGGTTCCTGGTCTCAAGGGGCCTATGACCTGGTGGGGGTGTGGGGGTGGTTGCGGGCCTCACAGGGATCTTTGACCTGGGAGGGTGGTAGCCAAGGATGCCTCAGCAGGTTCCGGGGCCCAGATGGGGCCACACAGAGGCCCCAGGGGGATCCATGGCTGAGAATGGAGTTGCGGGGGGATCCCAGTGGTTTGTGGCCGGCGTGGGGGGAGGCTACTGGAAGGCCCCAGCAGCTTCAGTACCCACCGCCTGCCAGCAGAGAGATGTGACGCAGAGGAGGTGTGTCTCATGAGCTGGTACACGCCCATGCCCATCAAGAACGGCAGCGTGGTCATGCGCGTGGACGTTAGCAGCAATGGCCTGGGGCCCTTCATTCCCAATAAAAGGTGCCCTTTCCCAATCCCCGGCTGGGTGAGGCGCGGAGACTCTGGGAGGGGCTTCCTAATTTCCAGATTCCGACAGAAGAGAAGAGGGGTCCTCAGGGCAGGAAAGGGGCAGGGAAGTGGCTGTGAGCTCTGGCAGCAGCCAGAGCCCACACCGGTGCTTGCCCCACACCCACCTCCAGGTTTCGTGTGAACATTAACGGCTTCCTGGAGAGACAGCGAGACCACGAACTCCAATTCACTGTGGGAAATGAGGTGAGGGGGCCCTGGTGATGGGAAGGGCCCCTGGTGCCGTAATCTGCTAAGTACACTTTAAGTCTTGACAGTGACCTGTGCGAGAAGGTCCTCTAGCATACCCATTTTAAAGAGGAGCAAACTGACGCCCCAAAACGATGGAGCCATTTGCCCACAGACTTGAAACTGTGTCTTCCTGACTCCTGCACCCATATTCTTAATCATAGTGCATTCATTCATTCAGTAGGCACTTCCTGAGCACAGATTGTTGGAACATAGCAGCGAACCCACAGACCCAAATCCGTGCCCTCTCTTTGAGCTGACAGTCTAGTGGGAGAGACAGACACCAGACCAGCACACATGAGATCAAGTCAATTCCACAGCAGGTTAAAATGTGGTCAGTGCACTGGAGAGAATTCAGAGTGAGGGGAATTAGATCTCTGTAAGAGGGGGTGGCGGGGGCTTCCCGGGTGCTTAAGGCTCAAGAATCCATCTGCCAGTGCAGAAGACGCAGGAGACATGGGTTTGATTCCTGGGTTAGGAAGATTCGCTGGAGTAAGAAATGGCAAAAAAAAAAAAAAGAAATGGCAACCCACTCTGGTATTCTTGCCTGGGAAATCCCATGGACAGAGGAGCCTGGTGGGCTACAGTTCATGGGGTCACAAAGAGTCAGACACAACTGAGCACACACACAGGAGGGGGTGGCAGTGTTTAAATGGATGCTCAAGAAAGGTGTAATTGAGAAGATCGACATTTGAGTACAGTCTTGGTGGAGGAGAGGCAGGAATTACGTGGTTACTAGAAGAGCATTTCGAGCAGAGGGAGCAGTCGGTATAAAGGCTCTGAGAAGCAGTGAGAAAGCCCACATGGCCAGGAGAAAGTGAGCAAGGGGGAGAGTGGTGGAGGATGAGGTCAGAGAGGTGATGGAGGCAAATTGCACATGGCCTTGTGAGTCAGGGTAAGGTCTTTAGGTTTTACCTTAAATGAGACAGAACCGTGGGAAGAGAGGGGGTTGTCGAGCAGCCCTCTGGCCCCTGCCCCGCAGCTCTTCCATCTGATACCCCGGTACTTTGTGAATGTCCCGTCGAGGCCGCTGTGGTACACTGTGGACCAGACACCTGTACTCATCCTGGGTGGCATCCCTGAGGAGAAGACCGTCCTACTGACTGACACAAACTTCAAGGACTTCTTTCTCGTGGAGGTGAGTCACTGCAGGGCAGAAGGTGGGCTGGGTTCCAGCTCCTAAAGTGGAAAGGGGCCCAGGGCCATGGAAGGGGTTCCCAAAGTCACACCAATGCCCAGGAGAGGCAGATAACATCAACAAAAGATAGACCTTGCAGCCAGGCAGCCTGGGTTCAAATCCTCCTTCTGCCGTCTCCTAGCTGTGTGATGTTGGGCAAGTTGCTTCACCTACCCTGGCCTCGGATTCCCCATTTGTAAAATGGGAACGACATTTATATTTACCTTATAGAATCATTCTGAGAATGACACAAATGCATAGTAGTCAGACCCAGAATGAGTAATATGGGAGTTGAAGCTATTATTATTTATAGGTCCACCATTTGTAGTTCTGAAATCCCAAATCTTTGAAATGGCATTTTCACAATTCAAGGCTAAAATGCATTTGTTGAGAAACTCTGACTTGAGCTAACAAAGACTTCTTTTTTTTTAATCTTTATGCATTCCATTTAATAATATTCTGATGCTGCCCTGCAGAAATGTTAAGGAATTTGATTATGGGGTGCTGCCCCAGACGCCACTGGGTGTTTGGGTGGTATATATGCCATGGTGCATACTCAGTCATTCAGTCATATCCAATTCTTTTGTAGCCTGCCAGGCTCCTCTGTCCATGGGATTTTCCAGGCAAGAATAGTAGAATGGGTTGCCATTTCCTAATCCAGGGGATCTTCCCGATCCAGGGGGCTCTAGCATCTCCTGCATTATAGGTGGATTCTGTACTCCTGAGCCACTGAGGAAGCCTCATATATGTGTTATCTTACCTTCTAAACACTGGAAAATTCTGAATTTCAATGTGCACCTGGCCCCTAGGGTTTCAAATTTGGCGTTGTGAGCCTATATTACTTCCAAAACATGGAAACAGTGTCTGAAGCGAGGTCCTTTCAGTGTGAAACACAGACACGTTTGGGTTAATCTCAGTTGTAGGCAGAACTCCAAACCAGTTTGGTTTCAGCAGAGAAATAAGATTGAATAGGTGCACCCAACTGCAAAGCCTGGACCCAGAGCAGCCTGCAGGCCTGGCTTGATTCAGAGTTCGAATGAGGACTCCCAACTTTTGGCTTCACTTCTTCTGGATTAACTCCATCCTCAAAATGATTCATATCATCCCAGCTCATAGGCAGAGAAAGGGAGCACCTCTTTCCCAAATAGATTTAAAAAAAAATTCCTGAAACTTATTTGCTTGATTCTGATGGGCTCAGCTTGGGTCATGTGTCCCAAAAGAATGGAGCGTGCCAGCTAGCTTAGCATGAGTCATGAGATCTGTCCTAATGAGGAGGGTAGCCAAGACAAGAGACAGTGAGAGGATGACTCCCCCGGAGTGAAATCAGGGTAGCTTTGCCACAAGAGGGGAGGACAAGATGCTGGTTGTTAATTGTGTCTAAGATAACAATGTGCACCACAGCAACCCCGAAAGACTGCTTGAACCTCCTCCCATCAAAGTTGAAAGTGCCATCATGATTTTTTTTTTAAATATTTGTTTACTTACGTATTTTTGGCTGCATCAGGTCTTAGTTGCAGCATGTGGGATCTTCATTGCATCACATGGCATCTTTTGTACTGTGGTCCATGGGATTAGTTGCTCCGAGGCATATAGGATCTTAGTTCCTCCATTAGGGATAGAACCCGAGTCCCTTGCGTTGAATGGCAGATTTTTAACCACTGGACCACCAGCGAAGTCCTCCCACACATGGATTTCTGACAACCCCAGGTGGATTAATGTTCTCTCAGTTCCCTCTGGCTCTGAATTCCTGCTTCTGTTGAACTCTTTCTGTTTATAGAACATCTCTGGTCTATAGAGCTGTCCTGTCAGCTCTCTCTCTGGTTCTGACCCAGGTCTTTGCAGACCTTGGTCAGTTTTCATGCTTCTGACCCAAACACACCCACAGGAGAGATGTAGCCAATGAATTCTGCTGAAGAGATTTGGAGGACAAAGGAGGGGGGTTACGTCACGTGAATTAAAAGTGCAATTTGAACTTCAGGCATCCTTTTTTTTTTTAATTTATCAAGATGAAAATCATAAAATTCACTATTTTAAAGTGAACAGTGTAGGGCCATTGAATATATTGGTATTGTGTAATCACCAACTCTATTTCCAAAGAATTTCCATCACTCCAAAATCAAAGTCTATTTATTCTCATTTTTTAACCAGGACTTTTCCCACATTGCAGTCTCTGCTCTATTTTCCTTCCTTCTTCCTGTTTCACACCTCAGCACTCCTATCGACTGCCCCTAGGATCTCATAACAACCCCTGCCCCCTCACCCCCTGCATACACACACACACACACACACACACACACACACTATGCAGCTATCTTCAGCCCTGTGTTGGTCAGGTTTAGTTGCTGTAACAGGAATTCCCCAGCAGCCTAGTGATTAGGATTCCAGGCTTTCACAGCTGTGGCCCAGGTTCAATCCCTGGTCAGAGAATATCCCAGAAGCTGAATGGTGCATCCAAAAAAAAAAGATTCTGTAACAAAGAGACCCTGAGAGAGAACAGCTTAAATGGATGCTATTGCTCATTTGCCAAACAGTCCAGATGTGAGAAAGCCCAATCTCTTTTACTTTCCTGCTTCACCATCCTCTAGGCCCCAGGTGTTGATCTTACCCGTGTGACTTGAGCTGCATCATGCCCATGTCCATACTGCAGCCAGCTTGGAAGGAGAAAGAGCATAAGTGAAGGGCGAGCTATTTTCTCTTACGCAAGTTTCACTTGCAGTCACATTCCATTGCTGAGGAATTAGTCAATTGGCAACATCCACTGCAAGGGAGGCTGGGAAGTCTAATTTCCACCTGGCTGGCACATACCCTGCTAAAACTCCATTACCAAAGAAAATGGGAGAAATGGAGTTGAGCCCAACTTGCCACCTGCCAAAAGTGGAAGAGGGAATTTGTTAGTTCATGTAACCAAAAAAATTTAGGACTTCAGGTCCAGTTTGATCCAGGATTTCAAACAGTGTCACCAAATCTGAGTCTCTCTTTCTCTCTCCAGTTCTCAGACCTGGTTCCTCTGTATTGACTTTCAATTCAGTCCAGTTCAGTTCTGTCACTCAGTCATGTCCAACTCTTTGCAACTGCAGCACTCCAGGCTTCCATGTCCATCACCAACTCCCAGAGCTTGTCCAAATGATTGACTTTATGCTCAAACATCTCTGGACTGCAAAGGTTGCATCTTCTCAGGCCCACATCCAGTGGGAATTATCTTTCCCATTATCTTCTAATCCTCAAATCCCAAGATTCCTTCCACTTGGTGTGGCTCACCATTCGCCCACCTTGACTCAGTCATTGTGATCAGAGAACCCCAACAGGCTGCTTGTTGGGGGAAATGAGTCAGAACTCTCAAACACTGCCCAAATAAGAAATCCAGCTGACTCACAGCTTTTCTTTTTCTCAGGCATGTGGAGGAAGATGGGAGGTGTGATGATCTTCTAGTTTAACGAAGAAAATTTCCAAGTGTTTCTTCCAGAAAACAGAGGCAGCACTTTAAATATTAACAGGGCAATACATTGTGATATCCAGTCAAAATGACAGATTGAGAGGGTGCAGGTTAGTTTGCCCAGGCATAGCAACAAAGTCTGTAGTCTGCAGAAATCTCTTATGTACTGAATAGGTAGGGAAGTGAGAATGTTCATGTTCTTCTTAACTTGGTGAAATTTCCCTTAGCAGCAGAGCCTAGAGTTTTATTTTGATTTATACTTTTTAAAAGTAAAAAATAATTTTTTCTTGTCTTCATTGCACAGCATGTGGGATCTTAGTTCCCCAACCAGGAATCAAACCCATGCCCTGGACATTGAAAGCTCAGAGTCTTAACCACTGGACCACTGGGAAATCTCTGATTTATACTTTTTGTTGGAAAAGTTAGTAGAAAATTACACTTTCTAGTGGAAAATTACAGTCAAACACAAAAGTAGAGAGAATTGTATAATGAACCCAGTTTCAGTAATTAACATTTTGCTTTTTTTTTTGTCCTACTTTTTTTTTTCCTAGAATGTTTGAAAGAAAATTCTAGCCATTATACCATTTCACTTGTAAATTCTGAGAATACTTGAGGAAATATCTCTAACACATTAGGACTTTGAAGAAATAAAATCACAATGCCATTATGATGCCCAGCAAAATTAACAGTAAGCCCCTAATATTGGGTTGGCCAAAAAAAATCATTTGAATTTTTTGTAAGGTGTTACAGAAAAATCCAAATGATTTTTTTGGGCCAATCCAATATCATCTGACCTGGTCATAGTTAAATTTCCCCCATTATCTAAAAATGTGTTTTACAGTTGGTTTGCTTGAATCAAGATGTGCACGTTGCATTTGGTTGTGAACTCTTAATTCTCTTCTCACCTGTAAGTCTGCTCTCCCTTGACCCACAACCATCAATCACCTTTTTTTTTTTTTTCCCAGGTAATTTGAGAAGCCAGGCTTTTTGTCCTATAGAATTCGACAGTTTACTGCTTTTTTTTTTTTTTTGCTGCACTGGGTCTTCATTGCTGCACGTGGGCTTTCTCTAGTTGTGGTGAATAGGAGCTGCTCTTCACTGCAGTGCATGGGCTTCTCATTGCAGTGGCTTCTGTTATTGCAGAGCACAGGCTTGAGGCACATGAGGTTTAGTAGTTGCAGCTCAAGGACTTAGTTGCTCCATAGCATGTGGGATCTTCCTGGACCAGGGATCTAACCCATGTCTCCTGCATTGGCAGGTGGATTCTTTACCCCTGAGCGACCAGGGAAGTCCTGGCTGTTTTATTCTTCATAGAATCAATTAATTTATTCCTCTGACCTTATGTATTGAATATTAGTCTCAGGGTGCCATAATAAAATACCTCTGACTGGGTGGCTTAGGCACAGAAATTTATATTCTTGTAGTTCTGGAGTCTGGAAATCCAAGATCAAGGTGTCATCAGGGTTGGTTTCTAGTGAGGCCTCTTTCCGTGGCTTGCAGATAGCTGCCTTCTCACTATTGCCGTCATGTGGCCTTTTCTCCGTGTGCATGAGTGGAGAGAGAGAGAGATCTCTGGTGTCTTTTCCTCTTCTGATAAGGACACCAGTCCAATAGGATTAGGGCCCCACCCTTATAACCTCACTTATAACCTTGCTTATAACCTTAATTATCTCCTTTAAGGCCCCAACAGACTCATGTTGGGGGATAGAGCTTCAACATGTAAATTCTATCTGCAACACCCTATATTGCCTATAAACTGGTAGTAAGTTCTAGAAGCTTGGTTAAAGTTATACTCAATCTTTTAGGCAAGAGCCCTTCATTGGATGCTTTCCCACTGTTAATGATATTGCCAGTGTTAGTGATTAGTCGGTGAGTTCAGATGTCCAGTTGTTCAAATAGAATAGGATAGGGACTTCCCTGGTGGTCTAGTGGTTAAGAATCCAACTGCCAGTGCAGGGGACATGGGTTTGATCCCTGGTCTGGGAAGATCCCACATGTCGTGGGGCAACCAAACCCATGAGCCGCAACTACTGAAGCCCGTGCTCTAGAGCCCGTGCTCTGCAACAAGAGAAGCCACTGCAGTGAGAAGCCCTCACACCACAACTAGAGAAAGCCCACGGGCAGCAACAAAGACCCAGCGCAGTCAAAAATAAATAAATATAAAAAGTACAGAATAGGATTATTAAAATGTGCCTTAGGCCAAGCATGGAATCTTGTGGATCCACATGAGGACAATCCTGACTATGGCCTGGGGAACCGGGTATGCTGAGCCCCGATGAGTACATGGAGCACTGCCCAACTCCAGGGAGCACAGCAAGCCCCCACTGGCTCTGGCCTGGGTCGCCTCCTTCCAGGGGAAGTTTGTTGGGGGAAGTTTGGCCACCAAGATGCTGCTGCAGGGTGAGCAGGAAGGGGGCCCTGGGGGCAGCCACATGTGTCCATCCCAAGCAGTGGTCAGAGCAGGTGCCTCCCTCCAAGGCGGGACACGGGAGTGGAGATCAAGGCCACCTGCTCACCACTGGCTCCACTCCCCTGCAGTTGAGCATTGACAGTTGCTGGGTAGGCTCCTTCTACTGCCCCCAAGCCAGCTTCACCGCCACCATCTACGATGCCATTGCCACTGAGAGCACCCTCTTCATCCGGCAGAACCAGCTCATCTACTATTTCACAGGCGCCTACACCACACTCTACGAGAGCAATCATGGCAGCGGTGAGGGGTCGCATACCCGGGCGTCCTGGGCATCTTAGGCCATGGGACCTGCCTGTTGGAGCCCCAGGGAGGGCGCTTCAGTGAGTCCATCACTGGAGGCACCTGGGAATGGAATTACCATGGGTGGGGAGAGGGGGATGTAGGAGGGACTTCCCAAGCTCCTGAAGCATCACTTCCCACCCTGCAGGCACCTCCTCCTACCCTCTGTATATTGGGGCAAGGCTTTCATCCAGACCTTCCCAGGAGTCTTGAACCCACTAAGGGCAGAGAGAGACCTGAGAGTGAAGGGAGGGAGCAGAGAGAAAGAGAGACACGTGCATGCTCACTCATATGCAAAGGCGCATAGAGGGTCAAAGACTTACCAGAGAGAGATGCACACCAAGCGAGAAGTGTGGGGCGCTGGGGAGGGGCAGGAAGTCAGGCAAAGAGAGAATCAGGGACGGGCTGTTGGAAAGGCAGAGCCATGAAGGAGATTGATCAGGGAGGAAAAGAGAGACTTAATTTTTAATTTATTTATTTGGCTGCGTCAGGTCCTAGTTTCAGCACATGGGATCTTTAGTTGAGACATGTGAACTCTTAGTTGTGGCATGTGGGGTTTAGTTCCCTGACCGGGGGTCAAACCCAGCCCCTCTGCTTTGGAACTGCAGAACCTTAGCCACTGGACCACCAGGGAAATCCTAAGAGAGACTTTGGATTTGGCCTCATCTTTTAAATGATATCAAAGCCCTAGTTCTTCTTACCCCCCTGCCCCTCCCCATGTAAATGAGCGATGTGAACTTACAGGATCACAGAAACTTACACTATAACCCCTATTTCATTAGTGAGTGTTCCCAAAGGCTTTATTTTTCTCACTTTCTTTCTTAGGGAACTTTGACAGTGGGAAGAACCAGGTTAGAATAGACGTAAGTCAAAGAAAGGGGTGTTTATTGGCTTAGACAGCTAGAAAACTAAGGAGCATGTTGGTTTCAGGCACAGTTGGATCTGGGGACTCAAGGTCCCAGGCTCAAGTGTCTATGCTGGCCCCCACAGAGAGATGGGTTCGAGTCCTGGCTAACGAGTGCATCAAGAGGTTGTGCCCCGTGCATTTCCATAGCAATGGCTCCGAGTACGTGATGGCCCTCACCACTGGCAAGAACGAAGGTTACGTCCACTTTGGGACCATCACAGGTAAGGTTGGGAGTCTCCAGCAGCCCAAGAGACCCCTCAGGACCCTCTCACTCCCTAAGAGTTCTGACCCCAGGCCCTCACCCCTCACCATATTCCTTCAGGAGGGGTCCCAGGCTATGAGTCGAGATGGGTTTATGCCTTTGTAGTGGTGGGGCTTGGTGGGAGGGGGGAGTGGTTAGGTATCTTTCACAATGTGTTTGGTTTCAAAGGGCAGAAGCCCAATTCAAAAATCATTTAAGCGTAGAAAATGTGTAGACTTATATAGATGAAAAGACCCAGATGCAGCATCAGGCATAGCTGGATCCAGGGCTTGCAGGGTGAATCGTCAGGACTATCCCTTGGCAAGGGAGTATAGCCTAGGGATTATAGTGTGGGTTCAGGGGAGAGACTGCTCTAACACACCCAACTCAAGTCACCTGTGGCTTTGGACAGGTAACTCAACCTCTCTTTTCGGGCACTTATCCTCATTTGCAAAATGGGGCTGAGAATACTAATACCCACATCATCGTGTTGATATCAAGGTTAAATAAGTTGACATATGTGAAGGTCTTAAGAGCACTAGGGACATGGTGAGTCCTATTCAAGGGTTTATCATTATTAGCCCTATAATTTGGCCTCATTTTCAGATAGATACTCCCTTCACAGGGGTTAGAGATGGCATCCAGGAACTTGGGGCTCACATCTCCCACTGGTTTGAGTCACCCCTGACAGCACTCTTTCCCCACTGGCCTTAGCACAAATCCCAGGGTTCACTCTGATTGGCCCATTTCTGGGTCATGTGCTCAGATCTGAGCCAAGTACTGTGACCAGCAGGCAGACATATTCTGATAGGCCAGTTGTGAATGGACAGAAAGGCCAGTTGGGGGAGAGCTGCCCCAGGGCTAAGAAGGAGGCACAGGTATTCAACCCTGGATAACTGAAGAGCTGATGTGGTGGGGTGCCAGATGGGCTGGGAAGGGCCTGAGCATTGACCTGCTCTGCTCCTCAGATGGCCTCGTGTCCTTCAAGTTGCTGCCCAGGAATCGGTCCGTGTGCAGTGCAATTCTAGGTATCCCACTCCCACATGGGTCTGCGGGGGTGGGGAATAGGGTGGGCTTGGGAGGGTTGGGGGGCAACTGGGGATGTGGGAGAGCAGGGAAGGGTGGGAGAGGCCACGGGAAAAGATGGGCAGTTTCTGGGGATGGGTGGAGAGTCACCAGGATCAGCCTGGCAGTCACAGAGACCATGGAGGGGGACGGGGCTGGGGGTCTTTTCTGGACTTCTGCCTTCCCTCCCCAGTTGTCAACTGCTCCATCACCTGGGCTGTATTCGTTGCTGGTGACTACAATCTACTGATGCTGGTGGAGATTGTAGGCCCTACCTCCTCGAAGTATTTCCAGGTGGTCAGCTATGACCTGGGTAATTGGGGCACCACTGGGGGCTGCTAAGCGGGAAGGGGCAGGAGATGGGGTTATGAACTGCTGCTCCATCTTGTGGCATCTGTGCTCAACAGATAGCAGAAAGGAAATGTGGCTCCTGCCACTGCTAGGTCGGGGCGGCGGTGAACAGGCCGAGTGGCCTGGGAAAACTGAGAGGAAGTCGATGAGACTGGAGCCGAGGGGGAAGGGGAAGGAGGGAGATTGGAAGCATGAGCAATGCGAGACCTGGGAGGGCCTTGTGGCTCACAATAAGATTTGATGTGAGCTGATGGAGTGAGAATAGGGCTGCCGTGTACAGTTGTTTAGGGCTTCCCAGGTGGTACTGGTGGTAAAGAACCCACCTGCCAATGCAGGAGACAGTAAGAGACATGGGTTTGGAAAGATCCCCCGGAGGAGGGCATGGCAGCCCAGACAGAGAAGCCCCTAGGGCTACAGTCCATAGGTTTGGATACTCCTGAAGCAACTTAGCAGGTGTGCATGTACAGTTGTTTAGGCTGTGTCTGGAGCTCCCCAGCCAAGGAATCAAGTCCTCTGCCCTCACAGGACTGTATCCTCTTAGAGGAAGTGCCTTTTTATAATTCACATGGAGAAATTATAAGGACTAAGGAGCCTGGCGGGCTACAGCCCATGGGGTCGCAGAGCTGGACACGCCTTAGCAACTAAACAACAGCAACAACAGTGGGCCGAAATGGGAAGCTGTTGGGATGGGGTTGGAGGCGTTGGGGAGCTGGGGACCTGCTCAGTTGCAGGTCTTGAAAGCTCAGGGTCTCAGGAGATTTTGCTGTGTCTTCCCCACCTGTAGTCAATGATCACCTGGTTGTCCTCTACACCATCCCAGAATTCATCCCTGACGGTAGGAGGGGAAGGCAGAGGGGGCTGAAAAAGTGGGTGGGTGCCAGGAGAGGCCCAAGCAACCCCACCTCACTGCTCTGTCCACTTTGCCTGTGCCCCTGCCAGCTCGAGGCCTGGAGTTCCTGATGATTCTAGGGACAGAGTCCTATACCAAATTTCCGATGGTCCCCAAGGGCATGTCCTACAACCCGTATAACAACCTGCTGCTCATCTGGGGCAACTTCCTCCTCCAGAGGTATGGAGCTGGCCTCCCCAGCCCCACGTAGGGTGGGGCTCCTTTCTGAAGTCACCAAGTTTTCAGGGTGTGTATGCCCAAGGCCAGAAGTGATCAGAACCATCATGGGGGAAAACATGGGCTGGGGTGGGCAGAGATAGAATAGGGGAAGCTGATATTTTAAAGCTGGGAGTCCTTTTTTTAAAAAAACAAGAACAACAACAACGGTTTATCCTTATTTGTTTTTGGCTCCACTGGGTCTCGCTTGCTGTGCACGGACTTTTCTCTATTTGCAGAGAGCAGGGGCTATTCTTCGTCATGGTGCACGGGCTTCTCATTGCAGTGGCTTCTCTTGTTGCAGAGCTCAGGCTTTAGGCATGAGGGTTTCAATAGCTGAGGCACTGGCCTCATTAGCTGTGGTGCACAGGCTTAGTTGCTCTGCAGCATATGGGACTGAACTCACAGCCTCTGTATTGGCAGGCGGATTCTTAACCACTGGACCACCAGGAAAGTCCCAGTGGTGGGAATCCTTTCTTAAATGAAACCTGCTATGAGGACCCAACCTGTGTGAGCAATAGAGGGACATGGCCCGGGGAGAGGGTAGGATGCTTTTCACCCTTCAGGAAGCTGAAGGACCCAGAGCCAACTCTGTGGGGTGTTGGCAAACTGCCAGTTTGGTCGAAAGCTCCTGTTTACAGATGGGCAGGTCAGCCAGAGGGTTTGGAGGTGGGGGCAGAAACTAGAGTCCCAGGCTTCCTTTGTGTGTTCTCACCAGGCTGGTGGAGAAGTGAGTAGATGGTTCCCGCAGTGGCATGTCAGGACTAGTCAGGGAAGCAGATATTCTCTGGGCCTCACCTGGGTGTGCTGACCTCCCACCTCTGCCCATTCAGTTTTAACAGTGAAAACTTCATTTACCTGGCGGACTTCCCCAAGGAGCTGTCCATCAAGTACCTGGTGAACTCGTTCCAAGGGGACATGGCCATTGTCACCGAGAACGAGGAGGTGGACTGCCCTGCCCCTCTCCCCACTTCCTTTCTGCCCAGCCCCGAAGCCCAGGGGTCTCCCTTCTCCCCCCACCCCCGTCAGGGTAAAAGGGCCCAGGAGAGGGAACATTCTCAGGGACCCTGGGGAATGGAAGGGCAGCAGAAGCTCCATTTATAGCTGAGAACCCTCAAACTCAAAAAGGATGTGTCTTTTCCAAAGTTACTCAGCAGGGTAAAGGGCCTGTGCTCAGAGTCATGAAGGGATGTCCATAGGGGGCCCTCTTTCATTCCGCCATGCAGCTCAGCACACCCGATCCAGTGCTGGAGACACAGTGGCCAATGAGGCAGCTGTGGGCCCTGCCCTCACAGGGTCCCAGCCCAGTTGGGAGGATGGATTCATTCCCAGACAGTGACAGTTCAGGGCAGCCAAGGCTGCAGTGGGGAAAACAGCACCTATGGAAGTTCAGACCCTGTCTGGGGGTATATGCGTCAGGGAGGGCTTCATAGAGAAGGCCACATGGAGGGGGGCTGTGCTGGAGGCTGGAGAGAATCTTCCAAGCTGAGGCTAAGGAGGAGGTTTGGTCTACAGCCAAATGTGTTAGCGGGTGGGAGGGTGGGCATCAGTACAGAGGTGGGAAACTGAGGCCAAGGGGATGCTGAGACCCTGAAGGGTGCAAAGAGCGAGAAGGGAGACTTCCCTGGCGATCCAGTGGTTAGGACTTCACCTTTCATTGCAGCAGGTGTGGGTTCGATCCCTGGTCGGGGAGCTGAGATCCCACATGTCTCAGGGCGAAAAAACCAAAACAGAAAACAAAAGCAGTATTGTAACAAACTCAATAACAAATGGTCCACATTACAAAAGAATCTTAAAAAGAGTGAGAAGGGAAAAAAAGGGCTTAGCCCTCAGATCCCCAGCCTTCAGGCAGTGTGTATATTAGGAATGGTTACATTGCAAGTAATAAAAGCTCAAGCAGACTGAAACATTGAAGAAATTTATCATGTGGAGTGAGGGCTGGAAGCAGAGGTGGTTGGGTCTGAGAAGTAGAAAGATGGCTCACCTGGTCCCAGCTGGAGGTGAGCACCCAAGACTCACCCCTCAGGGAATGGGGTCTTTACCCCTCAGAGGGAGGGGTGGGGGTCACAGTGCCCATGGGCCTCACACACACACACCCGGCTGTCATACCCCCAGATCTGGTACCTCCTGGAGGGCAGCTACCAGGTGTACCAGCTATTCCCGTCCAAGGCCTGGGAGGTGTACATCAACCTCCAGGTTCTTCAGCAGTCCTCTCTCTACGCCACCAATGAGACCATGGTCACCCTCTTCTACGAAGACAAAAAACTGTACCAGGTACCAAGGTGGGGGGATGGCACTGGGAAGACATGGGGGAGCTGCAGGGTGGCTGACACCAGCTCATGTGGCCCATGCCTTCCCACTGCAGCTGGTGTACCTGATAGACAACCAGCAGGGCAGGCTTGTTAAGAGGCTTATGCCCGTGGAGCAGCTACTGATGTACCAGCAGATCAGTGACGGCTATGTCTTGGAGCGGCAAGGGTGAGAAGATACTGAACCATAGAGACAGACAGCCTTAGGCACTGCCATCTGAAGCTCCCATTCTGGGGTGGGGGGGAGGGGAGACCAAGCCATCCCCAGTGACAACCTTTGGGCTCAAAGCAGGAGGGGTCTAACGCAGCCTGGGGGCAAGGTGCATCAGGGAGGGCTTCCACAAGGAGAGGTGCATGAAGGGTGAGGAGAACTGATGAGGTGGTAGATGGAGAAGGGTGTTCCAGACAGGGGGAACCACTTGTGCCCAGTGAAAAGGAGACTGGGTGATCAAGAACTGAGAGGAAGTGTAGTATGGATAGAATGCGTTGCCAATGAAGTGCCCTGGAGACCAGGCGGAAAAGGTGACCCTGGTGGTCAAAGGGAGGAACTTGAACTTCATGGTCAGATTTTACATCCTTCTGCTCACCTGCAGAGGAGCCCAGGGAGGCAGCTGGGAGTGGTGGAGGAGTGAGGTGGAAGAACCCTTAGAAGGTTGACTAAGGGTGGGGGGGCCGGGGAGAGTATAGGATGAGGTCCAGGACTCTGTTCTGAGGGGTCGAGGGACAAGCAGATGAATATGTCCAGGGGCTGAACCTGAGGAGGAAGGTCAGGGATTGCGGCGTAGGTCAGGATCAGCCTTGCGTAGCCAGCAGCGTAGGGGTGGGAAGCAGGCCCGCGGAGGTTCCTGGTGCGCGGATCCCGGGAAAGTCAGCTTCCGTCATCCACTACCGCCGCTCAGGAGCCACCTGACGCTGTCCTTCTCCAACTTCTGCCCCTTCACGGTGATGCGTCTGCGGGAGCTGCCCAGCCCACAGATCTACACGCGCCAGGAGCGCTACCGCGCCCAGCCGCCGCGCGTCTGGGAGCCCTGGGGCTTCCACAGCGAGAACTCGCTGGCTGTCTATCAGGGCCTCGTCTACTACCTGCTCAAGCTGCACTCGAAGTACGACAAGGTGGGCGCCGTCCGGGCCGGGTCCTGCCTGAGGCGGTATCGCAGGGGCTTCTACGCGGGAGGGAGAACCGCGGCGGAGGGCGGAGCAGAGCAGAGCCGCCTCGGTGCTTGCGAGGCTGAAGGGGGGCCGAGGAGGGGATCAAGCTCGGCTCAGAAGAGATGGCTTTGGGCTGAGGGCAGGGGTGGGCGGTCAGGCCGAAAGCCGGGCTTGGGTGTGTCTTTCAGTTTGGGTCAGGGGCTGGGACTGAGGCTGGGGACACTGCCTGCCTGGGCACACCCCTTGACATACCCACCCGTCCCCTCGGTGCCTCGATTCCTGCAGCCATACGCGGACCCAGTTCACGACTCCACCTGGCGCTGGTGGAAGAACAAGAAGCAGGACCAGGTGCGTGAAGAGGGTGGCGAGTCGGGGGAAGGGGCCGAGCCCGGTTCTCCCCCTCACCGTCCCCCTGTCCGGGCACTGACTTTGCGCCGCACCCCGTCGCCTAGGATTACTACTTCTACCTGGCCAGCAACTGGCGGAATGCAGGCAGTGTGCACGTTGACATGACCAGCTACGAAAAAATCTACGACCTCAAGGCCGAGAACGAGCTGCCCGAGCGCATCTTCCTGGACAAGGGTACCAGCTACAACTTCTCAGTCTTCCTGACCGCCCGGAAGCCGGGAATCCAGCACGGTCTGTGGGCGGGGCCTGGGTGGTACCGAGGGGCGGGGATTCGACTGGGTCACGCCCCAGCCTTAACCCCGCCCTCTGCTCCAAGCAGGCCCCTCCTTCCAGGTGCTGAACCCGTTGGATCTGGCTGTGGTGCTGGCGGACCCCGACTGCATTGAGGCGGTGGTGAAGGAGAAGGTCCTTGTTAATCGCAACTCGGTGCTTTTCTGGGTGAGACCAGGTGGAGAAGAGGCATTGAGGTGATGGCGGAGCTACTGGTGCAGTGGACCTGTTAGAAGCCCGCGGTTATTTGAACAGTGCCTGTGTCGTCCCGCTGGCCTACTGACCCCTTCATTTCTGCCTCCACCCCCAGGTCACGCTCAGTGATAAAAGGTCTTGCTTTGACCAGGGCATTAGTGGACATCACCTCATGAAGACCTCCATGCTCGTCAAGGTGTGTGGTCCAAGCCTGGAGGGCAGGGACGCCGATGAGGGGAAGGACTAAGCCATGGGGTCCCATCTCATCTTCTGCTCCTACTCGCAGGTGTTGGGCTCGTCTGGGCACTGCTTCCAGAACACGAACCAGGGGCTTCGTATGCAAGTATTGGACTTGGGGTCCTGGGCCTTGTGCTGGGAGGGAAGGGTTTGGGTCATTCTCAACAGGGTGGAATCTGAGGGCTCTAGCTGGGAATCCCAAGAATGCCTTCCTAATTTTTTCTTTCTCATTCATTTTTATCATTTACCTCACCCAGCCACCCCCTCCCTCCTTTAATCCATTCATGTTTTCAGAAAGTGCTGCATTGCATAGATTGTACACAAATTTGTGTGTTCCTTCTGATGCTTTTCTTCTAGGGGAAGTTAAGTATCTGTGACACAGGGCTTGTTTTTCCAACTGGTCCAAAGGTGACACATGAACAAGCTTGGCTCTCCTTTCATGCCTTGCTCTTCCTTTGCCTGCTCACACGTTCTTTGTTCAAGCCTTTGGGTCCTTGGTTCTTCACCTGCTATGGAGGCAGACAGTGAGGCTCTGAGAGATGCAGACATCTGCTCTGAGTAACCCCCGGAGCTGACAAGTGGTAGAGGAGGCCTTGTTCTCACCCACTTCCCTGCCCACTCTCCAGGAGACAGACCCTGGTGCTTCTCTTTCCTGGGTTAGTATGCATGCATGCTAAGTCGCTCCAGTCATGTCCGACCCTTTGCGACCCCATGGACTGTAGACTGCCAGACTCCTCTGTTCATGATATTCTCCAGGCAAGAATACTGGAGTGGGTTGCCATGCCCTCCTCCAGGGGATCTTCCCAGCCAGCCCAGGGAGAAAACCCTTGTCTCTCATGTCACCTGCATTGGCATGTGGGTTCTTTACTAGTGCCACCTGGGAAGCCCGAGTTGCTATGACCCAGGGCAATTTAAAAAAGGGACTTGTAACAGCTCCCAACTCCTTGGATTACATGGGATATTCAGGGTCAAATGCAGGGAAGAGTGACCACAGCCCAATAACTGTTTCCTGCTAAACTTAGTAGTGCACACTATTTTCCTCTTCATCATAACCCCAGAAAGTCAGTTAATATCTATTTGGGCCCAGGAGATCCCTTCCAGGAATCTGATCTGCAGCACACAGTTACTGCAAAAGACTTGGAGACATTCTAAATGTTCATTACTAGGAAAGTGGTTAAATAAAGGGTGGTACATCCATGCAGTGGAAAACTATGCAGCTATTTAAAAAGAACAGGGTGTGGGTGTGTGTGGGGGGGTGTGAATTCCCTGGTTGTCCAGTGGTTAGGAGTCAGTGCTTTCACTCTTGTGGCCCAGGTTCAATCCCTGGTTGGGGAACTAAAGCCCACAAGCATCATGGTGTGGCCAAAAAAAAGAGAGAGAGAGAGAAAAGAGAAAAACAAGAGCAAGGGGGCAGAGATCTCCACATACTGCAACAGTGTATACGAAATGATAGCATGAAAGAGGTTACTTGATAACATATATTCACGTTTGCTTTTATTTTCATGAAGAAACTATGGGGAAAAGGGCAAGAAAGTATTCATAATGGTTCCCTACTGGTTGAATGAGCCCTTCCCTGGTGGCTTAGATGGTAAAGAGTCTGCCTGCAGTTCAGGAGATCCGGGTTCGATCCCTGGGTCAGGAAGAACCCCTGAAGAAGGAAATGGCAACCCACTCCAGTATTCTTGCCTGGAAAATCCCATGGACTGTAGATCCCATGGACAGAGGAGCCTGGCAGGCTACAGTCCTTGGGGTCGCAAAGAGTCGGACACGACTGAGTAACTTCACTTTCTTTCTTTACTGGTTGATTAGGGAAGAGTCAGGACAGTTGGAGGACAGGAATGGAAGTGAAATTTTCACTGTGTATATGTGTGTGTGTCTGTGTGTGTATCCCAATATATATCCACTTATCTATCTATCTATCTGACCATGATACCTGCCTAAAGATTGTTTTTAAAAAGTCAATGATTTTTTAAAAAGCATCTACTCTTTTTTTATTGTAGCTTTTTGCAAAAATAATTTTTTTTTTTCTCTTTGGTTGCACTGAGTGTTCCTTGCTATGTGCAGGCTTTCTCTAGTTGCAGCGAGTGGGGGCTACTCTTCACTGTGGTGCATGGGCTTCTCATTGCAGTGGCTTCTCTTGTTGCAAGACACATGTTCTAGGCATGTGCGCTTCAGTAGTTGCAGCACTTGGGCTCAGTAGTTGTGACTCCTGGGCTCCAGAGCACAGGTTCAATAGTTGTGGCACTTGGGCTTAGTTGCTCCGAGGCTTGTGGGATCTTCCCGGATCGGGGATCGAACCCATGTATCCTGCATTGGCAGGTGGATTCTTAACCACTGAGCCACCAGGGAAGCCCCAAGATACTGTATGTTAAGAGGTGATGTGCACTAGGAGAAAAAGAAGCAGGCAAGAGGCATAGATAGGGAAGCCTTTTCCATAGGATGGCTCGGGGAAGACCTGGCTGAGGAGGAAACATTTGAGCAAAGACTTGAAGGAGGGGAAGAAGTGAGCATGTGGTTGTTTATCAGAAGGCATGCCAGTGAGAGGGGACAGATAACAGAGGCCTGGAGATGGGAGTATGTTTCCTGTCTTAGACAAAAGGAATAGCAAGGAGCAAGCGTGGCTGGAGCAGGGTGTACAAGGAGGACGGTGGAGAGAGATGAGGTTGCAGAAGTGTTGGGCAGGTCACATAGGAGGCATCTGAGCAGAAGAGTGACTCAAGTTTCAGAGTCCCTCTGGTTGCAAGTGTGGGACAGCCTGGAGGGGAGACACAGGAGCAGGGAGACCATGGGGAAAAGAAGGTTGGGCCAGCCCGAGTAGGGCAGAAGAGTTGGGGGAAGAAAGTGGCTCCATCATGAACTCTAGAGACAACAGGATTTCTGAATGTGGGGTTGAGAGAAAGAGAGGTTTCCAGGATGAAACCAAGGCTTTTTAGCTTGAACATTGAGGGATGGAATGCCATGAACAGAGGTGGATTGTGGATAGATTGAATCTGAGAAATCTTCCCAGTGATTCAGTGGCTGATAGGTGTAAAGTCTTTGGCTTATGCTCTGTGGCCAAAACTCCTCTCCACAGAAGCCAGCAAGCCCAGATTGCAGTCTCTAGATGCCCATGTCCTTCTGACAATGGGGTGAAATCCTTGGGCCCTAACCCCAGAATGGGCCAGGAACCTTTCATTCCCAAGATACTGAACTCCCATCCTGGGCCCTACCTCCCTCACGTATCCCATGCTTCCCCCAAGCCTACTGTTTAGGAAATCAGGCTCCACCTCAGCTCTTCATTGTCTTATTTTTTGGCTATGCAGGCTTGTAGGATCTTAGTTCCCCAACCAGGAATTGAACCCGGATCCTTGGCAGTGAAATCAGAGTCCTAACCACTGGACCACCAGGGAATTCCCTCAGCTTCAGCCAATTAAAGTCCAATTAGGAGCCGGGACTTCCCTGTTGGCTCAGACTATAAAGAATCTGCCTGCAATGCAGAAGACCTAAGTTTGATCCCCAAGTTGGGAAGATCCCCTGGAGGAGGAAATGGCAACCCACTCCAGTATTCTTGCCTGGGAAATCCCATGGACAGAAGAGCCTGGCTGGCTACAGTCCATGCGGTCGCAAAGAGTCTGACACGACTGAATGACTAACACACACAGCAGCTGGCTGCTTCATAGGCGTAGGTGTTAGTGGTTTTGTATGTCTTATTCTTTTTTTTTTTTTCCCCTCCCCCACCTTGTATGTCTTATTCTGAAGGCAGTTGGTAGCCACCTGACTCAGTTTGAATTCCGACTCTACCACATTCCCAGCCGTGTGACTTTGGCTAATTAATAAGTGACTTGACTTCTCTGTGCCTCACTTTTGCCATCTCGTTAAATGGAGCTGTTAATGGTCTATATTACGCAAGGTTGTTTTGAGGAGTAAAGGAACTCGAATATGTAAAACTCTGTGCAGAATCCCTCCGTGCCTCATGCACAGTAAGAGCTATGCAAGCGCTTGCTGTTTCTATTGTTTTAACCGTAATAATAATAACCAGCTTGGCCCTCTAGTGAGGGTGAGCCTGGCAGGTAGTGGTGGTGTGTGGGGGAGGAGGGGTGTCCCTCCTGCCGGACCCCCAGAACCAGGCTTTTCTCCTCTCCCTCAGAGCAACCTGATGGTGCCAGTGCTTATCGGCTGCCCGCCAGGCAAGCGCCTGGCCTTGGACATCACCTACACGCTGCAATACAACCGCGTGCAGAACAAACACTACTTCGACTGCGTCAAAGTGGACCCGGAGATGCCCTGCTTTCTCTTCCGGGACAGTGGGTGTCCAGCGCCCTCTCCTTTGCCCTCCCCGGCCCTTCCTGCCTGCCCGCTCACTGCCCCCACCCATTCTCTGCTCTTCCTTTGGGTCCTTTCATCTCTCCTCCTTCCCCTCTCTCATTTCTCCTCCCGGTCTCCACCCCTCCGACCCCACAGTCTTCTACCCATTCTTCTTGATCCAAGATTTGGTGACGGGCGATTCTGGCAGTTTTCAGGGCAGGTAAAGTGGGGGCCAAGCCAGCGGCTGACGGGAGTGGGCTGGGGGCAAGGGACTGGGGGTGGGGGCGCGGAGAAAAGGGGATGGTAGAGGTGAGGCAGGACTCCAGACAGCCCCTTCGAACCTCTGCTCCCCACAGCTACGTGCTGAAGGTGGTGGGCGGCGGGCCCACCCTTGACACCATCAAGGAATACAGCGAGGAGGAAATCTACCGCTTCAACAGCCCTCTGGACAAGTAATCCCTGTGGGACCAGGCCCATAATTGGCCCTTCTTCCCCTGCAGGCCCCCTCCAGCTGCCCAGCCACAGACCAAACTTGGGCTGCAAGCCCCACCCACCAGGCCCCGCCCACGGCGCAGCTCCCAGGCTTCTGCAAACTCTAGCCCTCCTGTGGCATGAGGCTCCACCCACCCAATCCCCGTCCCCTTCCCCGCCTCCTTTTGGGGCCTCGGTCCACTACTGAGGTTACCCCTGCCTGCGCAGGACTGGCAGCCTCATCTGGACTACGGAGAACACAACGACCACCGAGGACCTGGCCTTCAACATCATGTCCCACAACAGTTTAGGCATCGAGTGAGTGCCTGGGTCGAATGCAGGCCCCCTTTGCCCCCACCTGCCCGCATCTATCCGGCCTTTCCATCCATTCTGCCTCTGGGAGACTCCTTGGTCCTCAAGCTACACTGACTGTTTTTGTGTTCCTCGAATGAGACTGACTTTGACCTTTATGCAAACTGGACCCTCTGTCTGCAGGACTGGTCCCCCTTAATTCTTCTTCAGACCTTAGTTCAGATGCCACTTCCTCCAGGAGGACTTTTCTGACTGTTCTAGGTGGGACAGTTGGCTCTCGCATCCTCCTGTACCTTCTCTGTTCTCACCCTGACCACTCTGAGCTGTCACTGTCTCCTGTGGAGTCTGTCTGTCTTATAAATCCAGGTCCAGAATAGATAGTATTTGTTGAATGAGACAATGAACAAATTCATTCATTCTTTGTAGGCACTTATTGACCTTTGAATGGAGATATCAATGAATGAATAAAACAATGAAGTAATAAGTTAGCATACAGCAGGAATTCCCTGGCGGTCCAGTGGTTAGGACTTTATGCTTCCACTGCTGGGAGCCTGGGCTTGATTCCTGGTTGGGGAACTAAGATCCTGCAAGCTGTGTGGCGCAGCCAGGAGAAGAAAAAAAAATTAGCATATAGGGCCTCAGTAGCTATTTATTTTTTAGTTCTCAAAATTTTTATTACACAGTGAACAGTGACAGAATATAAGCTTATATTTGTTGTTGTTTAGCCTATGGGGTCGCACAGAGTCGGACACAACTGAAGTGACTTAGCAGCAGCAGTCCATAAGTTGTGTCTGACTCTCTGCCACCCCGTGGACTGTAGCCTGCCAGGCTCCTCTGTCCATGGAATTTCCCAAGCATAAATAATTATTTTTGATTCAATGAATGAAAGAAAATGATGCCATAAGCAAATAAAGGAAACGAATGAGTAAACAAAGTAACCGACTGGCACCTAGTCAGTATTCAACTTGCATTTATTGACTATGTGAAAAAAGAAGATGTGACTTTGTGCCATGACGGAATAAAGGCAGCAAAGAATAAATGAGGAATTGGCACATCATAGGTATACAATCCGTAATCTAGATGAATACATAGTAACGGAGGAATTGACAACTCCCCTAAAGAAGGGAGGAAAAGGATGGAGAAACGAACAGCTTGTCTCCCGGTAGGGGGTCAGTCAGCCTTACCAGCTGAATGAGTGAAGGCGTGAATCAGGGAGGGAGGGAGGAGGTTGCACCGAGTTAGTGCTCATCCAGAACTTGTGGGGCAGAGGGGAAGATCAGGGGTTGTCACACGCTAGGCGCCACAAGCGCCTGAACTTGCTCCCCCAGGTGGCTATGTCTGGAGAACTCACCGTGCCATGACACCATTCCCCACAGCATCTTTGCCCCTGAATTCTTCTTCAAGGTGTTGGTGAGCAATAGGTGAGGCACACACACAGCTGAGGTGGGATCGGGGGCTTCCTGGGGGAGGTGCCCACCTCCTCCCCACCCCATCCTGACCCCCTTCCCCACCAGAGGTGTGGATGAGAGCACCTATTGCGACTACCAGCTCACCTTTCTGCTGCACATCCATGGGCTCCCGCTCAGCGCCAGGCGCGCCTTCCTCATCCTCCTGGTAAGTGGCTGCCCTGCCCTGCCCGGTGGAGGGGTACCCCCCCACCCCACCTCCCCCACAGAGACCGCCTACCATTGCCTGTTGACCCATTTGCTGCAGGTGTCAGCCAGCCTGTTTGTCGGCCTGGTGATTCTCTACATCATCTGCTGCCTTCTGTCGCCCTACATGGTGAAGTTTTGCAATTTCCTCCGCTGGAAGATCAACAGCATCATTGGCTTAGAATCTTACTACACCTACAGCACCCCCTCCGACAGCAGGGCCTTCAGCCACTCTGGGACCGTGTCTTGGAGGAGCTCCAGGTTAAACTCCAGGGTTGTCTACAAGGGGGCAGAGGAGAACAAGGCTGAAACTAAGGACGCCTTGAAGAGGAAGTCCACCACCTAAGCCTCTGGCCTGCCCCAGCCACCACCCACCCTTGTCTCTTATGCCCTGGGTTGCCTTGGACATCGCTTGCTCATCCTAGGCCTTTCTCCCTGTTTTGCTTGAATTTTCACTTCACATTTCAGCATCAGCCATGGGACCTTGTAAGGACCTGTGTTCAGTTAGTTTGTACCACCCAGCTGCACTGGTTATTAAAATATCAAAATCCTCCTGTGCCAAGCTGGTACATAGTGGCTTCTCTATGTGCCTCCTGGCTCAACCCCTTCGCAGAGTGCCCCAGACCTCCCTACAGTCCAGCAGGGTCCTCCATGACCCAGGCCCATTGCCATGGCCTGCAGTCTGTTCTGACTGTTCAGTGCCTAGGTCTAAAGCTAATTGTGACAGATTTTGAATGGCAACACAGCTATCTAGTGTCTAGTTTAAGGAGGGGTCTCTGGGAGGTTTAGATTTTTGTTTCAGTTGCAAGTAGCAAAATGTTCTGTGGTCCACATGGAAATGGTAATTTATGGACTTTGTTAAGACGGGCTTCAAGTACAGCTTGATCCAGAAGCTTCAATGTCCATAGAATTCTGGCTCCATTTCTCTAGCTTTCCCTGCCCTGCCCTCATCTGAGGGTGGTCTCTGACCTCAGGCCAGTGCATCTCACAGTCACAGCGCATCCATATGTTTTATTATCCAGAGAAAAAAAGGGGCTGGAGTCCAACATTCCCAGGCAAAAGTCCTGTTGGTCACTCTGATTGGATGGGGTTGAATCATAAACTCAGTACTTTGCCACTCACTCTGCCAGACGGATGAGACCTTGCTGGGCTTAAGCCCTTCAGAACCCACCCCTGGAGCTGAGGGTTGTCAATCCCACCCTAACCTCTTGCTTATGTGTGGGGAAGGGACGTTCTTGTAAGGAACATGTGTCAAGAAGGGAAAAAGGAGGACTTCCCTGGTGGTCCAGTGGTTAAGAATCCATCTGCCAGTGCAGGGGACATGGTTCCATCCCTGGTCCAGGAAGATCCCACATACCTTGGGGCAACTAAGCCCATGCACTCCAGCTATTGAGCCCCCTCACTCTGGAACCCAGGAGCCGCAACTTCTGAGCCCAGGCACCACAACTACCGAAGCCTGCATGCCCTAGAGCCCGTGCCCTGCAGCAAGAGAAGCCACTGCAAAGAAAAGCCTGCATGCCACAAAGAGAGCGTATCCTCCACTTGCCACAACTAGAGAAAACCCACACCCAGCAACGAAAACCCAGCACAGCCAATAAATAACAATTTAAAAAGAAAAAAGAAGGGAAAACGGAGACCAAAAGTCAAAAAGCAAACGTGCCCGTGTCCTCCACTTCCTGTCCACCCAGTAGGCTCCACTGTAGCCCCTCCCCAGAGGTCTTAGGTGGACTGACTATGCAAGTCCTCTGACCAGCACCTCCTGGGGCTTCAGAAGCAGAGCCCCAGGGGACATACCCTGTGAGGGGTCACTAGGGCAGACAGCTGAACCAGCTTGTCCATGTTGAGGCAGCATAGCTCCAGAGCGGGCACGGCCGCTGAGATCACGTTATAGAGTTTGGGAATCATCAGAGGAGCATTCAGAGTGGAGAAATGGAAGGACATGGTCAGATGTAGAATGATGCTCTGGCTGCCCTGTGGAAGACAGCTCAGCTCTCAAGGCAGCAGGCCAGGGACTGGTGCAGGAGGGGATGGTGCTGGACCAAAGCCTGGTGTAGGAAGGAGGAGAAGGGGCAGGCAGGAGGGATGCTCAGGAGGTCTAGTGAACAGGCTGTGATGCTGGCAGGCCATGGAAGGGGAGTGGGTGCTTTTAGGAAAAGGTCCAGGCCTCTACCCTGGGGACTGGGGGACAAAGAGGCTCTTCCTGAGATGAGAACTGAAGAAAAGGAACAGGTTAGGGGGAGACACTAAGACCATCTGGGGGTCACAGTAGGTGTGGGAGGTCCCAGAAACTTCTAGAGGAGTCTATTCAGGAGGCTGCGGGAACCTCAGGTCTGGGGTTCAGCAGGGAGGTCAGCAATGGCCAGACAATACGCACAATAATCAACGGTACAGATTTATCAACAAAATTCATTGCACTAATGCAAATTAAGGAAAATGTGACAAGATTACATCCTTTTTTGACCTAAGTCCATTTGAACTGCTGTAACAGAAGACCATAGACTAGGTGGCTTACAAATAACAGAAATTTATTTCTCATACTGCTGGAGGCTGGGAAGTCCCAGATCAAGGTGCCGGCAGATTTGGCGTCTGGTGAGAACCTGCTTCCTGGTTCATGGATGACCATCTTTTTACTGTGTCCTCACATGGTAGCCACCTCCCCTGAAAAGAACATGCCTACCAATGCAGGAGAGGTGGGTTCAATCTCTGGGTCGAGAAGATCCCCTGGAGAAGGAAATGGCAACCCACTCCAATATGCTTGCTTGCAGAACCCCCATGGACAGAGGAGCCTGGATGGCTACAGTCCATGGGTTGCAAAGAGTCAGACATGATTGAGCAACTAAACAACAGTGACCACACATGGCAGAAAGGATGGGGAAGGTCACTGGGGTCTCTTTTATAAGGGCATTAATCTCAATTACGAGGGTCCTGCCCTCAAAATCTAATCCTCTCCTGATACAGTTACGCTGGGGGTTAGGTTTCAACACAGAAATTTGTGTGGAACTCAAACTTTCAGCCTATAGCAGATCCCTTTTCTTAGATTCTCAAGTAATCTTCACGATGTTCTATTAGGAAAATTCTATCATTATCCCCATTTCATAGATGAAGAAATAAAGGCTCAGGTATGCCACCCGTATGATGACATGAATAGTTATCTGAAAAAGCTTATTCTAAAATTCAACACCCATTTCTTGTATTAATCCTAACTCAAATAGAAATAGAAGGAAGCTGAGCAAGATTATCAAATTACCTGATTACTAAAGACAGATGGCATATGGCAGATGGCAGTTAAATGCCAAAGCCATTTCAATAAAATTTTATAGGTAGAGTCCACATACATGAAAAACAGCTAATAAACATGTTCGGTAAAGTTGAAGTACACAAAATCAACACAAAAATTGGTTGCATTTCTATATACAAGCAATGAATAATCTGAAAAAAATTTTTTAAAAACAATCCTACTTACAACAAAAAGAATAAAATGTTTAAGAATAAATTTATACGAGGAAAAAGACTTGTGTACTGAAAACTACAAAATATTGCTGAAAGGAAATAAAGACTTAAATAAATGGAGAGACATCCCATGTTCTTGAATTAACATTGTTGGCAATACCATCCGTATTAGTTTGCTAGGGCTGCCATAACAACATACCTAACAACACACCTTTTAAGATCAAGGTGCTTCTGATTGGTTTCCAAGGCCTCTCTTCTTGGCTTGCTGATGACTGCCCTCTCGGGGTGTCCTCACAGTCTTTCCTCTGTGTTGTCATGTCACTGGTCTCTCTTCATGTGTCCAAATGTACTCCTCTTATGAAGACACCTTTCAGATTGGATTGGGGTCCACTGGGCCTTGTTTTACAATGTGTATTTCGGGTCTTCATTGCAGCATGGGGTCTCTCTAGTTGTGGCACCAGGCTTAGCTGCCACCCAGCCTGTGGAATCTTAGTTCCCTGTGTGTTGGTCGTTCAGTCATGCCCAACTCTTTGCAACCACATGGACTGTAGCCCACCAGGTTACTCTGTCCATGGAATTTCCCAGTCAAGAATACTGGAGTGTGTTTCTATTTCCTCCTCCAGGGGATCTTCCTGACCCAGGGATCGAACCTGGGTTTAGCCACGTTGCAGGTAGATTCTTCACCATTTGAGCCACCAGGAAAGCCCCTAACCAGGAATCAAACCCATGTCCCAATGCATTGCAAGGCAGATTCTTAACCACTGGATCACCAGGGAAGTCCTGAAAATAATCCCCTTTTAAAAGGCCCTATCTCCAAATACAGTCTTGTTCTGAGGTCCTGGGGGTTAGGGCTTCAACATATACATTTTAGGGGAATACGATTTAGTCCATAACATGATCCATAGTGCTATACAGATTCAGTGCAATCTCTATCAAAATCCCAATGGCAATTTTGAACATCTCAAAACTCATATGGAATTGCAAGGGACTCCAAATAGCCAACACTACCTTGAAACAGAAGAACAACATTGGAGGACTCATACTTTCTGTTTCAAAATGGCAAAGCTACAGTAATCAAAACAGTGTCTGACTGGCATAAAGACAGACATACAGACCAGTGTAATGGAACACAGAGCTCAAAATATACCCTCACATATAGTCAATTGATATTTGATCGGGTGCCAAGACCCATCCAAGGAGAAAGGATGCTCTTAATTACAAATGGTACTGGGAAAACTGGATGTCCACATGCAAAGGGAAAAAGTAGGCCCTTATCTTATGCCAGGTACAAAAATTGACCAAAATCAGACCAGATTTCTAAATTTAAGGGACTTCCCTCATGGTCCAGTGGTTAGGATCCCCACTCTGAATGAAGGGAGCCTAGGTTTGATCCCTGGTCAAGGAACTAGATCCCACATACTGCAACTAAGACCCGGTAGAGCCAAATAGATAATTTTTTTTTTAAGAGAAAAAGACAATAATTTTAAAACAGAAGATTTCTCAATTTAAGAATTAAAACTACTGGGAATTCCCTGGTGATCCAGTGGCTAAGACTCAGCACTTTCACTGCCATCGGCCTGGGTTCAATCCCTGATCAAGAAACTAAGATCCCACAAGGAATGCCGGGTGGAAGAAAAGGTTAAAACTATTTAAAAAAATGGGGGGAAATCTTTGACAAGTCAGTGTTTTTTTAAGTATGATGCCAAAAGTACAGGCAACATAAATTGAACCTCATCAAAATTTAAAACTTTTGTGAATCAAAGGATACCATCAAGACTGAAAAACCCAACCCATAGAATAGGAGAAAATATTTGTAAATCATATATCTGATCAAGACTACAATACAGAAAATGAAAAATTTCTGTAACCATAAGCAATTCAATTAAAAATGGCAAAAAACTTGAATAGAGATTTTTTCCAAAAAGATATGTAAAATAATCAATAAACATGAAAAGATCATTAATTTTTTAATGAAAAGATCATTAAAAGCACATTCAACATCATTATCAGGGAAAGTCAAGTCAAAACCACAGTGAGATATCCCTTCACACCTATTAGGATGGTTATAATAATTAAAAAATGACAACAGATACAGCTATTGGCAAGGATATGGAGAAACTGGAACCCTTGTATGTTGCTGGTGGGAATGTAAAATTGCTTAGATACTGTGGAAAACAGTTTGGTGGTTCCTCAAAATGATTACCCTAGACTTACCGAGTCATTCAGCAGATCCATTTCTGGATATACAACCCAAAAGAATTGAAAATATGTTCTCAAACAAGTACATGTACATACATGTTCATATCAGCATTAGTCACAAAGTCAAAAAGTGAAAACAGCCCAAATGTTCATCAACGGATGAATTGATAAGCAAATGTATATCCATACAATGGAGTGTGACTCAACCATAAAAAGGAATGAAGTATTGATATATTCTGCAACATTTATTAAGGTCGAAACCATAACGGTTTTTGTGAGAGAAGCCAGACATCTAAGGTCTTGTATTTTAAGATACCGTTTATATGAAATACCTAGAATAGGTAAATACACGGACAGAATGCAGACTGATCATTACCAGGGGTGAGGAAAAAGTAGGGAATGGAAAACAACAGCTTAAGGGGAATGGGGTTTCTTTCTGTGATGATGAAAATGTTTTGGAGGTAGATAGAGGTGGTATTTTTTTTTAGAGGTGGTATTTGCATGACAGTGTGGATCTAATTAAGTGACACTGAATTGTTCACTTTAAGATGATTAATTTTATGTCAGTTTCACCTCAACGTGAAATATATATGTGTGTATATATATATATATAATGTATACAAAAAACAGTACGATATTTACCAAGAATAAATATTTAAAAAGCAGTATGGGGCTTCCCTGGTGGTCTCGTGGTTAAGAATCCACTTGACAATGCAGGGGACACCTGCCAAAGCGGGGGATCCAGAAATATCCCACATGCCACAGAGCAACTAAGCCCACGTACCACAACTACTCAGCCAGCACCCTAGAGCTCTCGAGTCACAGCTACTGAGGCCACGCGACGCAACTCCTGAAGCCCGAGTATCCTGGATCCTGCGCTCTGCAACAACAGAAGCCATTGCAATGAGAAGCCTGTGCATTTCAACAAAGAGAAGCCCCTGCTCGCCACAACTACAGAAAACCCGCACAGAGAAATGAAGAAAAACAAACAAAAAGACAATATGGTATTTATGAAGAATAACTATAGACCAATAGAATATAATAAACGACTTAACATGTCTGTTTACTGAAGAGATTTAATATAAGATATAAATGCTTTTCATATTGGTGAGAAAGGGATAGCTTATTTAATAAATGGTTCTGAAAAAAATTGCCTGTGAGGATGATATCAAATTTAGATTTCATGACATATGCAAAAATTAATTCAAGTGTCATAAAAATTACATGTGGAAAACACAAATACTTGACCAAAAAGTTTTGGAGAATATTTGTTTTACTCTGACATGGCAAAAACTTCTTAAGCAAAATAGAAAATACGGAAATCACAAAGGGGGAAAACAAATCATAAAGGGAAAGTTTCATAAATTTGACTATGTAAAAATGAAAACTCTGCATGGCAAAAGATGGATAAATAAATTATATATATATATATATATTCAGAAAATAAACAATAGGCCAAAGGAAATAGTTGCAACATATATGATAAAATGTTTTATCTCCAATAAGCAGAAGGGACAATAAATTTTTAGAAAAATGCAATAATCCTGCAGAAAATTTTAGAGAAGAGAAAATTAAAATGTTTAATAAATGAAGGAAAGGGTCTCAACCTTATTAGCACAGAAATCCAAACTAAAGCAACAACAACAGCAATAAAAAAAAACTAGTGCCTGTCCTGTAACAGACTGGTAAAAGGAAAAAAAATAAGTTCTAAAGCCTAGTAGCAGTGATACCATCAGCACTTTCATTGCTAGTGGAACTGTGAATTGCTACAACTTTGAAAAGCAACCTTATGATATCTATTAAAATGAAAAATACACTTATCTCAACTCAGTAATCTTAATTCCTAGGATCTGTCCCTTAGCACTAAAACAAATGTATTCAAGCAAATGCATGTAAGAATCTTCAAAAAAACAAAAACCTGCCCACCCATTTTAATGAGAAATAATTCATATACATCCCTGTACGTTTACGGCATACAGCATGATGGTTTGATATGCATATAATGTGAAACGATTACCACAATAGGTCCAGCTAACACCCATCTTCTCATACAGGCATGAGGTAGGAGACAGTGGGCCTCTGGGCTGGACTCCTGGTATTTGTCAAGTGGACTAAAATTCAAGCTTTGTTCTCACCCAGACACTCCAAGGACAAAGCTAGCGGCAAAAGCTGAGCTTTGCTAAAGCAAAGAGACAAGATGCCCACTCCTGAGGTCAAAAAAGACTTCCCTGTCCACACATGCGCAGGAAGACTTCTTGGGGGTCAAAAAGCAAGGGGGCTCCATCCCATAATAAGTAAGGACATGTACCCACAGGCCTCTGTGGTGGGATCCATCTTAAAAAAGTTGTGCAGGCATCTTGGGGAGGGTCCAAGGACTAGTGAGATGTGAAGAAAGAAATAAGATAATTGGCCAAAGGTAAACAAAGTCATAAGACTGAGCGACTCAACCGAACTGAAACAAAGCTTGGGAAGGACTATCTTATGTAAATGATTTACATTACCTCTTTATTGTGCTCCTCCTCATTCAGGACACCCACACTCCCTCTCCCTAGCTTCTGACTTCAGACTTACTGCGCTCCTCTCATTAGAGAGGATGCCCATACTATTTCTCCCCAGGTACATATCTCTGCCTTGTTGTTGTTTAGTCACTAAGTCGTATCTGACTCTTTGTGATCCCATGGACTGCAGCACGCCAGACTTCCTGTCCTCACTATCTCCCTGAGTTTGCTCAAACTCATGTCCATTGTGTCAGTGATGCCATCCAACCAACTCATCCTCTGTTAGCCCCTTCTCCTCCTGCCTTCAATCTTTCCCAGCATCAGGGTTTTTTCCAATGATTCAGCTCTTTGAATCAGGTGGCCAAAGTATTGGAGCTTCAGCTTCAGCATCAGTTCTTCCAATGAATATTCAGCATTGATTTCCTTTAGGATTGAATGGTTTGATCCTGCAGTCTAAGGGATTCTCCAGAGTCTTCTCCCATGCCACAATTCAAAACCATCAATTCTTCAATGCTCAAACATTTTTTTTTCCAACCATTTTTATGGTACAACTCTCTCATCAGTGCATGACTACTGGAAAAACCATAACTTTGACTACACAGACCTTTGTCGGCAAAGTGATGTCTCTGCTGTTTAATACACTGCCTAGGTTTGTCACAAATTTTCTTCCAAGGAGCAAGCGTCTTTTAATTTTATGGCTGCAGTTATCATCCACAGTGATTTTGGAGCCCAAGAAAATAAAATCTGTTCATGTTTCCACTTTTCCCCCTTCTATTTGCCATGAAGTGATGGGACTGGATGTCATGATCTTAGACATCATGGACTGAAGCCCACCAGGCTTCTCTGTCCACGGAGTTCTCCAGGCAAGAATACTAGAGTGGGTTGCCATGCCCTCCTCCATGGGATCTTTCCCACCCAGAGATTGAAACCACACTCTTTATGTCTCCTGGCTGGCGAGTTCTTTACTATTAGTGCCACCTGGTTTTTGACTTACTGCACTCCTCGCTCTGGATGTCCAAACTCCTCTTTGGGTACGCATTTTTGCTTTGCTTCTGTCTTAAACAACTTGTTTGTCTGTGTGCTCACCTATACATGTTTCTGGGAGGCAAAAATTGTAAAAATAAGTACAAAGTCTCAGTACCTGTTTTTACAGTTCTTGCCTCCTGGAAACATTCTTGCTTTCAAGTGGGAGAAAAAGCCAGGGCCACTTTGCTTCTACCCTCTAGACCCCAGGTGGTCTAAGGGCTAGGACCAGGTTACCCAGGTCTAATCCCCTAGCAGAGAACTAAGATTTTTCTTCAAGACTGCTCACTGCTCTCCCTCTGAGATTAGATATAGTAAAAAGAAAGAAAAAAAGGCAAAACATTTCTCTGTGTGATGAGAACTTGTAAGATGTAGTCTCTTACCAACTTTCCTTTATATCATACAGCAGTGTTAACTGCAGTCATATGTTGTACATTACATCCTAATTATTTATAACTAGAAATCTGTACCCTTTGACCACCTTTCTCCAATTCCTCCTCACCTCAAGAATTTTTATTGCAACATTATTAAAAATGGCAAACAAAAATAACCAAAATGTCAATGGGAACCATTAAATGAATTGTGTAGTTACATTGTGGGATATTATGTAGCATTTTTTTAAAGTGTCAGAAATATGTCCATTGTTCTCCAGAGATGTCTTTCAGTTCAGTTCAGTCGCTCAATTGTGTCTGACTCTTTGTGACCCCATGAACCACAGCATGCCAGGCCTCCCTGTCCATCACCAACTCCTGGAGTCCACCCAAACCCATGTCCATCGAGTCAGTGATGCCATCCAACCATCTCATCCTCTGTCGTCCCCTTCTCCTCCTGCCCTCAATCTTTCCCAGCATCAGGGTCTTTTCAAACGAGTCAGTTCTTCGCATCAGGTGGCCAAAGTATTGGAGTTTCAGCTTCAACATCAGACCTTCCAATGAACACCCAGGACTGATCTCCTTTAGGATGGACTGGTTGGATCTCCTTGCAATCTAAGGGACTCTCAAGAGTCTTCTCCAACACCTAGTTCGAAAGCATCAATTCTTCAGCACTCAGCTTTCTTTATAGTCCAACTCTTACATCCAAACATGACCACTGGAAAAACCATAGCCTTGACTAGATGGACCTTTGTTGGCAAAGTAATGTGTCTGCTTTTTAATATGCTGTCTAGGTTGGTCATAACTTTCCTCCCAAGGAGTAAGCGTCTTTTAATTTCATGGCTGCAATCACCATCTGTAGTGATTTTGGAGCCCAGAAAAATAAAGTCAGCCACTGTTTCCACTGTTTCCCCACCTATTTGTCATGAAGTGATGGGACCGGATGCCATCAGCTTAGTTTTCTAAATGCTGAGCTTTAAGCCAAATTTTTCACTCTCCTCTTTCAATTTCATCAAGAGGTTCTTTAGTTCTTCACTTTCTGCCATAAGGGTGGTGTCATCTGCATATCTGAGGTTATTGATATTTCTCCCAGCAATCTTGATTCCAGATTGTGTTTCTTCCAGCCCAGAGTTTCTCATGATGTACTCTGCATATAAGTTAAATAAGCAGGGTGACAATATACAGCCTTGACGTACTCCTTTTCCTATTTGGAACCAGTCTGTTGTTCCATGTTCACTTCTAACTGTTGCTTCCTGACCTGTACACAGGTTTCTCAAGAGGCAGGTTAGGTAGTCTGGTATTCCCATCTCTTAGAGATGTCTTTAGTGTATTGCTAAAAAGCATGGTGTTTTTTAGAAAATATGTATAGCATTAATATGATGCAGTTTTTCCTTAAAGAGTTTTTTAAAAAGACACAACTTGGGGCGGCGGCGGCATAGCGTTCAGCGCACACGGACACCCCCCCCCACCCCCCCACCCCGGCAGCAGCTGTACCGGAGGCGCCCTGCGGTCCCGCGGCGCGGCCACCCTCGCTCTATCTGCCTCCCTGCCTCTCTCGCACCATGGCTGATCAGCTGACGGAAGAGCAGATTGCTGAATTCAAGGAAGCTTTCTCCCTATTTGACAAAGATGGTGATGGCACCATCACAACCAAGGAACTTGGAACCGTCATGAGGTCGTTGGGTCAGAACCCAACAGAAGCCGAATTGCAGAACATGATCAACGAGGTGGACGCTGATGGTAATGGCACCATTGACTTCCCAGAATTTTTGGCTATGATGGCTAGAAAAATGAAAGACACCGACAGTGAAGAAGAAATCCGCGAGGCGTTCCGAGTCTTTGACAAGGATGGCAATGGATACATCAGCGCCGCAGAACTGCGCCATGTCATGACAAACCTGGGAGAGAAGCTGACAGACGAGGAAGTAGACGAGGTGATCAGAGAAGCAGACATCGATGGAGACGGGCAAGTCAACTACGAAGAATTCGTACAGATGATGACTGCAAAATGAAGACCTACTTTCAACTCCGTCCCCCCCGCCCCAGAAGAATCAAATTGAATCTTTTACTTACCTCTTGCAAAACAAACAAACAAACAAACAAACACACTAAAAAAAAAAAAGTATAGTTTATACTAAAAAAAGTATAGTTTATACCAAAAAAAAAAAAAAAAAAAGACACAACTTGGGAATTCCGTGACGGTCCAGTGGTTAGAAATGGGTGCTTTCACTTGGATGTCCCAGGTTCAATCCCTGATTGGGGAGCTTAGATCCTTGGCAAATGGGCTGGGCGGGGTGAACCGTTGGCGCGGGTGGGGGCGGGGGCGGGACGAGCCCAGCGGAGCGTGGTTGAAAGACACAATTTATTTACACACTCGTTCATTCATTCAACAACTATTGTCTTCCTCGCGGTGGGAATACAGCAATAAAGAGAACTGATAAACATCCTTACCTCTTATGACATTTTAAATGATGGAAGACATGAGAATTGAGAAAAAGTAGATGTTAAATAGGTGTAATATAGATGGAGGAATCAGGGGTAGGGATAAAAAACAAACAAACTAGGCATTCCCTGCATATATGGTGGAATTTAAGCCATTAATATTGGATGATTTTTGTAAAGTTTATGAGTATTCGTACAAGCTTGGAGAAAATGTGGAAGGATGCACTGGGAAACTAGTGAGAAAGACCTAGAGTCAAATCTCAGACGTTAGTCTCTTCGAAGTTTACCCAGTCTCTCAAGCCTGCCTGTAACATGGGAAGAATAACAGTTATTCAAATGGCTCCACCGCCGCCACCTCTTGGTGTAGAAAAGAGGTGCCGCGCAGGTGAAATCTCCAAGACACAGAGCCCAGGGTGACGCCAGTGAGGCCATATTGGCTACGGGAAGTACGGAGGCGTTGCGACCGCTGTCATTTTCAGTTAGGGCATGGGGCGACTTCCGGTTACCATTTTGAGTGACAGTAGAGGCGGAGCTCCGGCTGACGCATTCATTAGGGGCCGGGCTCCGAGGGCACCTCCCTGACAGCGACTGAACACTAAGCCCGGAGCGCGGAGGCAAGCCATCGTAGCCCCGCCCCCGACTTTGGGCTCCACCTCCCGGCCCCACTTCCGCCGGGTGAGCGTCGGTAGGCGTCGGTGCCGTAAATCGGGCTGTCGGTTTGCCGCATCACGGAAGATGGCGGCCACGGCGGTGAACGGGGTGGCAGGCACCTCGAGCTCGGGGCCTGCGGCGGCCTCGGGCGCAATCCTGCAAGCCGCGGCCGGCATGTACGAGCAGCTCAAGGGAGAGTGGAACCGGAAAAGCCCTAATCTTAGCAAGTGCGGGGAAGAGCTGGGCCGTCTCAAGGTAAGGATCGGCCGGGGGTGCTTCGAGGGGTCCAGATCCAACCGAGTTTCAGGCTCAGGGGGAAACCGCGGCGCCGACGGGACTAAGGCGGACTGGGCTATCTAATAGGGTGAGGGATTCAGAGGAGCCGAAGTGCGGTTTGGAGGCATGAAGATGTGAGAGGGACCTCGAACGGACTAAATGCGGCCCCACGGTGGGGGGTGATGGAGAGGGTGTTTCTGGCACACCCGAGTGAGAGGTTAAAATTTTGGTGCTTGGAGGCCTAGCTGGTTGGAGTGGTATGATGGGGCTGTCAGCTTTTGTGATGTAGGATTCTGGCCGCCACCAAGTGGAAAATGAGGACTGGACAGGGACATGGAAGAAGGAGGCTGAGATGATGGGGTTCGTGGTTAAGACCAGGCTAAGTTGGGGTCCGAGAAGTCTGGGGCTTAGGGATAGATCTGTGGAGAGGGGGGCCCAGCTAAGTTGTGAGGGCAGGACTGAAGCTGGGAAAAATACTCTTATAGCACAGGACCTTAATGGGGCTCGGATTGCTTCAGGCCAGGTGGAGGGGGTACAGGTGGGCTGGACCACGTTGCTGAGGCGGGTGTATCTGATAAGGGATGATGTGTGAGCTGGACTATAGGAAGAGATTAGCCCCCTTTCCTCCTTGGTGTAGGTTGAGGGGGGTAGCTTGTCCCAACCCAACAAGTGTGGGAAAGTGTTGCCAAAGAACCAAAGGTGCTAGTGTCTCCCTACCCCCTTGATTCCACTGGGTCAGGCATGGAGTGGGTCTCCCCAGTGGGTCTATTAATACTTGTGACATGAAGTCATCCTAAATGAGCCCACATCACGTGTCCAGGCCCTGATCTGATGGCTTTATGAGGACTGACTCCTTTAATATTCATAACAGCCTTATGAGTCAGGGATGATGGCTAGCTCCATTTTCTAGGTGGGAAAATGAAGGCCTAGATAAAAATAAATAACTCATATTTAAAGTCCCATCTTCTTTCCTTCCTTCCCCTGCCCTCCTCTTCAGCTGGTTTTGTTGGAGCTCAACTTCCTGCCAACCACAGGGACCAAACTGACCAAGCAGCAGCTCATTCTGGCCCGTGAGTGTCACTGGAGTTGATGGGGGTTTATGGACTTGGGTCATGGCAGGAATGGTAGCAGTGGTGGTCAAGGTCGGGACGCTGGTCACCTCTTGAGAACTTCCTCTGTTGCCTACAGGTGACATACTGGAGATCGGGGCTCAGTGGAGTATCCTACGCAAGGACATCCCCTCCTTCGAGCGGTACATGGCCCAGCTCAAATGCTACTACTTCGATTACAAGTGAGGATGGACCTGGCCCCTAATTTGGGGTGTGTGTGTGTAGCGGCTTCCCTGGTGGCTCAGTGGTAAAGAATCTGCCTGCCAATACAGGAGGTGGGCAGATCCCTGGGTTGGGAAGGTTCCCCTGGAGAAGGGAATGACAACTCACTCCAGTATTTTTGCTTGGAAAATCCCATGGACAGAGGAGCCTGGCGGCCTACAGTCCATGGGATCACAGAGTTGGATGCAGCTGAGCACACAGTAGAGTGTGTGTTGGAGGGGGTGGGTGGTTTACATGGCAGCTTTATATCCTTGTTGCTCTAGCCACTTGGGACATCTGCCTTCACCTGGGAATTTCCCCTTTGCATAGCTGTGTGCCCAGAAACCTCAGGGTTCGTGGTTGGCCTGGAGGTCCTGAGTCTGGGATTACACCGTCCAGTCTCAGTTAACCTCTGGTCTATCTCCTCCTTCACATTCCCATCCTAAATTTCCACTCCCCAGTGTAGCCACCGTCCCGTTTTACCTGCCTTGATCCCCGCCTTGCCCTCTTCCATTCATCCCTCCATGGCAGCTGGTAGGATCTTCGTGACACTAAAATTTGACCATGTTGATTGTCTGCTTAGAACCTGTCATGACTCTCTGTAGCACTCAGGTTTCAGACCAAGCTCTTTCCTGTGGTCTTCAGTGGGGTATCAGCGCTGACTCCTCTGTCTGTCTGTCTCCCATCCTGGCCTTGTCTCTCCTACTGGACTGTGAGTCTTCTAGAAACAGAAGGGTCTTGGTCACTGTTGTGTCCCAGCACAGCCTAGTATGGAGCCTGGCCCAGAGCAGAGATTCACTGACTGCACGTTGAATATGAAACTGAATGGTTTCATAACCGAATGGGGTTTCCATGGAGACTGATGGTTAAGAATTTGACAGGAGAAGCTAGAAAAACCGAATTTGAAGCTATTTTTCCCCCTTCCTGATTATATGATCTTGGGCAACTGGTTTCACCTCTCTAATTCTCAATTTCCCCCCAGAAGTGAAGGTAATGCTTATTAATATAATCATAGTTAGCACTTCTGTAGAATTTGTTGGGGCCAGATACCGTTGTGATCACTGTACCTGGATTAAATAACTTAATCAGTTAACCCTATTCGTTTAACCCACCTCTGTGAGATGGGTACTGTGATGATAACCTGTTTTACAGTTAGGGGAACTGAGGCTTAGTCACTTTACTGGAGTGAGGTCACTTTCTAGGGCCCATATGATTGTGACTTCTTTATGTCTCTTTGAGCCTCAGTTATATGTGAAAACCCAGGGACTAGTGCTCCTCCAAGGAGAGAGCATCGGGCAGTCATCAGGGTGGATCCCTGGAGCCTGTGGTGTGGGGAGCTTGGTTGGTACCTAAGCCCTGCTTACCTTGGATTCCCACTCTGGTCCATAGGGAGCAGCTCCCAGAGTCAGCCTACATGCACCAGCTCCTGGGCCTCAACCTCCTCTTCCTGCTGTCCCAGAACCGGGTGGCTGAGTTCCACACAGAGTTGGAACGGCTGCCTGCCAAGGACATCCAGACCAACGTGTACATCAAGCATCCGGTGTCCCTCGAGCAAGTGAGGCTGAGGAAGTGGGAGGGGAGGGCCTGGCTAAAGGGAGCGGTGCAGGGAGAGACACTCGGAAGGGTTTCCTGGAAGACTAGGCAGGGCTCAGCCTGTGGACTCATTTGCTCATTTGTCCAACAAATATTGAGCCCTAGCCATGTACGCAGGCACTTTGGTTGGTTTTCCGACTGTACAGTGAACAGAACAGATCAAATCTCAGATCTTATGAGGTTGACATTCATGTGAGGAAGCAGATAGTAAACAAATGACTCTGTGTGTGTGTGTGTACTTACCAGGGAGGGCTTCCTAGAAGAGGAGGACCCATCTGCATGGGGAATGGTGACTCTATGGCAGAGAGTGTTCTGGCAGAGTGTAGATCATGGAGGTGCTGGGATTACAGTGAGACCTCAGTGGGGATGCCTCTGCTGTCTCTTCCTCATCGTCTCTTCTTCCCCACCCGTCCTCTACAGTACCTGATGGAGGGCAGCTACAACAAGGTATTCCTGGCCAAAGGCAACATTCCTGCCGAGAGCTACACTTTCTTCATCGACATCCTGCTTGACACTATCAGGTGTGGGGGGGCGGGGCGGGGCAGGGCCCTGCAGAGTGTAGAAAGAGCTTGGACTCCAGAGTCAGACAGCTCTGTGTTTGAATCCCATTCGGGCCACTTGTGATCTGGGGAGGCTGGGCACATCAGTTTCCTCTTCTGTGAACTGGAACTGGTCATGAGATGGTAGTAAGAGCCCTCATCTCACTCTGGGCCCATGGAATTCGACCCTGAGCATGGGCCTGGTGCCCAGACATTGCTCAGCTCAGCGCTCAGACAGAGACCCTGCTGCCTTTCTCATGGAAGTACTCCTTGAGTCATCTAGCTTCACCTCAGGTCACCTAAACTCTGCAACCTCAGTTTTCTGTTCTTTAGAATAGGGCTACCAAATCCTGCTAGCTCCTTGGGGGTTGCTGTGTACACAGGTGGCACTGCATGGGCGGATGGGCATGACGTGTACAAGTCCAAGTGTTCAGGTGGTGTCAGAGTTGGTTCACCTGGGCAAAGCGCCAGATTGAGTTGTTTTCTCATTCCTCCAGTGACAAAGCTGGGCCCAGAGAGGTGCAGGGAGTGAGGAGAGGCAGTTTAGTGGGTTTAGGTTATTTTTAACCCTGAAATATTTCTACTCTTCGCAGTGCACAGGGAATATTATAATGAGTGCCCACATACCTACCACCTGGCCTAAGAGATATTAATGAAATACCTCACAAACGGCCATGCTCCTCCTTGTCACTAGTTTTTGCCCAGAGCTACCCCTTCTCCCATTTCAGTGGCTTGATGTCATGCTGTTTTTTACTTCAGTGTTGACCTCTTAAAATGGGTACAAAGAACCCCCTTGGGATTGGGGGAGAACCTTCCCTGTGGGGAGGGTGTTAGGTGAAGAGATCCCCTTCTGTGAATCTGAGGCTCAGTTTCAGCCAAGCCTGAAGTCCTCGTGGCTAGAAGTGAGAATCTGAGCCTGGGTCCAGGAGTCCCGGAGACCTGAGTGTGTGCCCTGCTCTGGGCCTGGCTTTGCAGCTCTAGTCAAGCTACTCTCCCCTGAGCCCCGAGGGGATAAATGGGGCAGGTAACATATTTCAGCCATAAGTGCTGAACTGAAGGGCCAGGCCTTCTCTGTGCACAGTAATGAGACTCATCTTCCCCCAGGGATGAGATTGCTGGTTGTATCGAGAAGGCCTATGAGAAAATCCTCTTCACCGAGGCCACCCGGATCCTCTTCTTCAACACACCCAAAAAGATGACAGACTACGCCAAGAAGGTGGCTGGGGTGGAGGTCAAGGGACCATGGGGTGCATTCACTGACAGCAGGGTGGGATGGCCCGGAGGGACACTGGAGCCAGACTCCAGTTGTGCGACCTCAGGCAGGTGGCCAGGTTTCTCTGAACTTCAGTTTCCCTGTCTGTAGAAAGGGCTCGGGTTTCTTATGTGGGATGGTGCCAGCACCCGGCACCAGCCGAAGGCGGAAGCTTCGCACTTGGTGGTGCTTGTCCTTATGAGAGTTCCTTGGAGAGCGCAGCTTTTCCCCGCAAGACTCTGGTTCATTGGCTCTGGGGTGTTTATGTGGGAGCAGGGTCCCTGGAGGTGCTGGTGCTTGTGATGGAGCAGCCCTGGTGACTGACGAGGGTCATGGTCAGACTGGAATAGGTGAAACTGAACTTGGGTGTTGGGGACAGATATCTAATGATCGTTTACTCTGGGCCAAACATTGTTCTCAGTATTTTTGATTCATTTGAATCCCCACAACAGACCCAGAGAGGTGTGTAATTAGGGTCCCATCTCAAACATGGAGAAATGGGGGCACAGAAAAGTGAAATTACTTGCCCAGGGTTGTGCACGTTAGAGCAGGGTTGGTGAGGAAAGTGAGCCAGAGCCTACATGGGTAAGTGCTGGCTTGGGGGGCTAGGGAGGGTGTGTGTGATCACCCCACCCATCTCCCATCTCTTCTTTCTTGCAGCGAGGGTGGGTCCTGGGCCTCAACAACTACTACAGCTTTGCCAGCCAGCAGCAGAAGCCGGAAGATACCACCATCCCTTCCACTGAGCTGGCCAAACAGGTCATCGAGTATGCCCGGCAGCTGGAGATGATCGTCTGAGCCCACCAGGCACTGGGGTGGGGCAGGGCTTGCATTATTTAAGGCAGTTGCAGTGCAGAGTTCCCCCTAATAAAGATGGATTGACATTTTCTTTCTTAGGCCCTTGTCACCCCAGGTGGATTGGTAGGGACATAAGTTCTTATCTCTGAAGAACTTGGAAGTTTGGGGGCCTGAGGAAGTCTGAGGTAGCCCTGGGTCAGCCTTTTTCCAGTGGCCATTGCTCAGAGTCTCCAACACAGATGCCCACTGCAGGGCCCAGTGGCACTGTGGGCTGGGGGAGGGACAGGCCCCAATAGAGGGACTATTGCAGCTAGCTGTGGACACTCGGGAAGGCCAGGCCAAGGTACCAGTGTTTCAGTGAAGGGGGTGAAATGTCCTGATATTGAAAAATACTTGGAATGAATTAAACCAGTTTTTAAAAATGACATGCTAAATCGACCTCTGTGGAACAAAAGGCACAAGGCCCTGGCCTGGGTGGGCCTTCATTCCCACTCTTCTGAGCCAGTGCTGTGACATAGGACCTCTGTACCTCCCAGCCTATGTTTCCTGCCCTTGAAGTTCTCAAGGTGTTGAAGGCAGAGTCCAAATTTGACTGGGCCATTTGTGGGATGTGGGATTTTCAAGATTTTCTTTGAGTCAGTTTCCCCAGCTGCATAATGGGAATGATCATTCCTGCTTTTCCGAGTGATTTGCGCTAAACCCTGAGCTTGGCACCAGATCAGTTGGTTGGAAATGGGGTTGATTCTGTTAAGGGGAATGAGAACGTCTCACCTGTGGGCTCATCAGTCCACATGCTGGATGAACAGCTTCCTGTTCCCAGGGTGTGGTGTTTCCAGGGAGACCTCTGCCCCACCTCACCCCTCCAACCCTTAGCTGGTGACTGACAGGCATCTCGGCATCTGGATGGTTATTTTATTGTCAAGGAGGGGGAGGCAGAGGGCATTGAGCAGACTGCACTCAGTTGGAATGGGTAGCCTGCAGGTCATAGTGCTCCAGCCCGGCTACCAGGGAGCCGGCCAACTTGATGGTGGCAACCCAGGGTGGCTCACTCAGGTGGTTGGTGGGCGTGCTCAGCCTACAGGGAGGGTAGAATCATCAGAACCTGTGTGGCCAGGCCTTTACCCATTCTAGGCTCCACTTTCTCCATCTGTGTAAGAGACCATGACTGAATTTCCCAAAGGGAGTTTAGATCAGGGCTGTATCCATGTAATAAATTTAGTAGGAAAGAGGGCTGAGAGCTGGTGATAATGGTTTCCCCAACTCCCCCTCCAGGCCCCAGCTGAGCCCCAGAGGTCCCAGGGCAGAGTGTCTCACTGTGACTCAGGACCCAGGGTCCAACAGACCCGGATGATGACCACATTCTGAGATGAAGGGGTGAAGGAGAGGCAACCAGAGGATGCAGTGTCTCCCCTGAATCTGCAGAACCAAGGGTAATCTCTGCAGGACAAGGACTGGGGACATCAGCGCCCTCTGGTGGTCAAAGACTGGAGCGGTCAGGAGTCGAGGGGACTAGGATTGGGGCTTCCTTTGGAAGCCTGCATTTATAACCATTTGGTTCCAGAAGACCATCATCTCTTCTGTCTCTGAAGAGCTTGGGACATGGTCCTTCTTAATGTCATCGGGGACAGGGTCAAGGCAGTGAATAGGATCAGGCCAGCTGGGACCAGTATCCCTGGTGGCTACAGAGAGTAACAAGGGAGGTTATCCATCAGAGGTCTGGATACTAAGGGGCTGGGCCAAGGTGTTCTCTGTCTGGGAGCAGCGTGCTATCAAGGCTCCTATTGGTTCTGAAAGATTGGGGTTCAGTTGGGTTTGAGATGCAGCCAAGGGGAGGGTCTAGGGGCAGCTGGGGTCAGGAGGCCAAAAGGTTGAATGGGGCCCTCCAGGAAAGTGAATTTCAGGACTTGGAGTATCCCCCCCCACCCCCACCCCCACTCCCTGACCTCCCCTCACCAGGCAGACACGTTTCTTGGCAGGCGGCGGTGGCGTGGCTGGTGGCGGCAGTAACACTTGCAGGGACAGGAGTTAAGCACCTGGAAGGGTGGCCAGTGGCGCGCGGTGCCCGAATTAGCTGTCCCCGCCGGAAGAGCCCCGCTGCCGCCACCCCCTGCACCACGGCTGTCAGTCACAGTAGTGGCTGTACGTTCGCGGGGACCATCTCCGGGCGCGCCATCCTCACGCGGAACCGCGCGGGCTGCACGGGGACCCTTGTTCCTGCGCGTGCGGGTCTTAACGGGCGCGGGCGCAGGTGGTAATGGCTCGTCCACAGTGGGAGCTGGAGCCGGGGATGGGGCCGGGGCCGGGGCCGGGGCCGGGGCCGGGGCCTGGTCGGCAGCCAAGGCGGAGGACAGAGCGGGAGCCGGGACGGGAGCCGGGGCGGGAGTCACGGCCGACTCCGAGTGGCCCGGGCCCGGGGCGGGCGGGAGCGTCACGGGCAGCGGTGTTGGCTGGAGCACGGGCGGCTGCGGTGTGGGAGGCGGCGCTGGAGGCGGCGTGGGTGGTGGTGTGGGCGGCGGCGGCGGCGGCGGCGGCAGCTCGGGGGGGCCGGGAGGCCCGGGGCGCACAGGCTCGCCATTGGTGGGCGCCGGGAAGATGAACATAGGCGGCGCCAGTAAGGCGGGTGCGGACCTCCGGGTCCCGGGAGCAGGATGCATCTGCCCTGGAGCAGGCGGTGCGGAGCCCCAGGGTCCTGAGAAAGCGGCTGCGCGCCGTCTGGGCGCCCCGACGCCTCCGCCAGCCCCATTGAAGCGAAAGTGGCGTTCAGGGCCTTCAGGAGGGCTCACCCAGTCAAATTTGGGCTTCGAGCCAGGGAAGGTGGTGTAAGGTGGTGGCGGAAGGGTCCGGGCGTGGGACGCAGGCGCCGAGGGGGGTCCAGAACACCCCTCGCCGTCTCCATCACCGCCCTCTGCTTCCTGAGTTCCCCGAGGGACCTCTCCCGAGGGGCGAGAGGCCCCGGGAGCCAGGGGTCCCTGCTTCAGGACCTCAGCGTAGGAGATGACGCCCGAGGCGGCGAAGAGGCCGCCGCCGCCCCCGCCCCCGCCCCCGCCCCCGAAAGAGGCTTTAGCGGCTAAAGAACTCGACGCTGCCGCAGGGGGCAGAGGGGGCCCCGACTTGAAGGTGACTTTACACAACAGACTCAGGCCGGGCTCGGAGGCCGCAGGCCTGGCCATTTCGCCCTCGCCTGCTTGGGGAGGTGCCCCCCTGCGGGCCCCGCTGGCCGTCTGGCCCTCGCTGCCGAGTCTGGCCTGGCTTTCTGTAGGGGTTGCGGCGGGTGTGGCCAGAGTAGGAGTGATTCTGCGGTCCGGGGGCTGCCGGTCGGAAGGTGGCGGTAGTGGCGGCTTCCGCGGCTCCAAGGGCGGCGGAGTCGGAGATGGGGCCCTCGGGACAGGGTCGGGGTCCTCTTCGGTTAGTTGCCGGGACGGCGGCGGCAGCGGGCGGAGGCTCGGAGGGTCGCCCTGGCCGCGATGACTCGCCTCCAGCAGACCGCGGATCCGGGGCACCGGAGTGCCCGTGGGTTTTCGCCACTTAGACGGCGCGGGCAGCAGGGTCCCCACGGGGGGCGGGGGTGGAGTGGAGACCGCGGCCGCAGCCGCCTCCTCTGAAGGGGGCGTCACTGGCGAGGGCAGTTCTAAGGTCAGGGGCAGGGGTGAGGGTGAGGCCTGGGGCTCCGGGGGTACCAGGAGTCCCGGGGGCGCGGAGCTGCCAGGGAACCAGACGCCCAGCCCGCGAGCCAGGCGCATGGCCGGGGAGGAGGGGGTCACCTCGGGCTCCACCAGGGATGTCCGGCGGGAGTCGGAGGACCGGTCCGAGGCCTGCTCTTTTCGGGAGCCCCCGCCCGCGGACGGCTCCGACTGCACGTTTCCCATTTCTGACGGAGGTCGGGACTGTGGTCAGAAAAACTTCCTCCAGTCAATCAGCCAGGGCTGTGGGGACCCCCCCGAAGCTGGCTGAACTTGGTCCTGTCCGCCAGCACCGACTCCACCCTTGTTCCTCAAGACCTACTCAGGCACTGGTTTCTCCCCGCATTCCTGTTCCCTGACTCTTGACGTTCACGCCTTCTTCCTCATGGCCCCATACAACTAGCTGCTGCTCAGATACTTAGTCTCTCATCCTCTTAGTGTATTAAGGCCCGGTTCCTGTCTCTCTGGCTGGTCCCTCATATCACATCCCTAACACTGTGGCCACGTTTCAGGTCTCTAAGCTCCAAGACATAGGTCTTGCCCGCTTCCCTGGCAATCACGCAGGCCGCGACACTCATGACGTCGGCCTCTGTAGCCTATAAGGCCTACAAAGAGTTCAAGCTTCTTTCCCAGGACTTTAACTGGGCTCCTGAGGCCCAAGCCCCGCCCCCACCCCCTTAAACCGCCTCCGATTGTCAAAGAACCTGGCCTTCTCAAGTCCCCTCCCACTCCTGCCCAGGTCTGGCCCCGCCTCCGCTTAACAATTCCTGGTATTCTTGTCAGTCTAACCCCTCAGTCATCATCTCTAACCCTCAGATACCTCTCTGTGTGTTGATCATTTGGTCCTGTCCTCTTCCCGGCTTTAATCCTAAATTTCTTTTCCCGCTCCTGGTCTAGAGGCAGGCCTCACACTCAGGCCCCACCCTTTTCCCCAAGCTCCTCCTTGGCTCCTCCTTCGCTCGGAGGATGCCACTCACCAACTCCTCCAGCTGACCAAAGTTCAGACCGCGGCCCCCTGGGCCCAGGGCAGGGCGGGGAACGGCCGTAGCAGAAAATAACCGAAAAGAACGGGGGTGCGGGTGAAGGCAAGTGGGCGAGACAGCGAGGGCGGACCCCGAGATCTAGGCCCCGCCCCCGAGCTCGAGGCTCCGCCCTCTTGTGAGCCAGCCTAAGCACAGCCCCTTACGAACCTGGATCTCCCTTTGAAATACTCCGGTGTCTTCTTCCCCGCCCCCCAGACCTCGTAGTCCTAGGCCTCATCTCTTTAGAACGTTCTTTTAGCCCCGCCCCTTTACAATGCCCCGCCCCCTCCGTTATTACTTCTCCCGAAGCCCCGCCCATTACGAACTCTGCTACGTAGCTCCTCCCTTTTGGAACTCTCCGTCGTCCGGCCCCTAAAGACAATTTACTTATAAGCTCCGTCCTTCTAAGACCTGGCAACCTCTCTTCCCAAGACCCTCTCCTTCCTCTGGCCGGCCTAGAAGGCCCTTCCTCCGTGGGCCCGCCCCTTCCCTGACGCACGCGCTCGTCCGCGCCTTCGGCGTCCGCACCCTCTCCTCCTCTAGGCCCTCCGACCCCGCCCCCTTGCGAAGGCTCCCTTCTCGCCCCACCCCTTTTCGAACCCAGTCAGGCACCCAGCCCCTCCCATTTAGAACCGCAAACGTAGACCCTCGCCTCTTTAGAATCTTGAGACCAGGCTCCGTCCTGGACCCCTTCTCCATATCCTCAGGGGCCAATGGCGCGGATGGGTGGGAAAGTAGGGGATCCTCTCCGGATCCTGAGAAAATGCGGGCTGGGGGGCTGTTCGCTAGAGCCAGGGCAGGGCTCTAGGACCCAGCGGGCAAGTGCGCCTGCCTCGCGCTTACCCCTCCCCCAAGCCGCCCCCTCCCCCCCACCCATCTTCCAGGTTCCCCCTCCCTCCCCCTGCGCCCCGGCTCCCGGTGCCCGTCTCTAGCGCCGCCGGAGTCAGCGAGGGAGCCGGAGCTAACAGGAGGAAGAGGAGGAGGAGGAGGCCACGTCGCCACCGCTCGGAGCCCGGCCGGAGCCTCCCAGGCAGGTGCCGAGTGGGGCGAGGGGGCGGGGGCTGACAGACCGCCTGTCACGATGAGGGGGCGGCCAGGACCGCGCTGCGCCTCCTGCCCACCGGGGCGCCCCCCAGACCCTAGCTGGAAGGAAAAGGAGGTGGGGCCCCCTGAACTGCGCGGCAGCCATTTGGGGTATCGGTCACCATTTAGGGGGCCTGGACTTCCTCCGAGGACTCCCCATTCATAAAATTCCGTACTGGACCCTCACCATTGAGGAACTCAGGGGACCACTCCCCCCCCGGGGAACAGCTGTGTGAGGAGCGTAGGGCATCCAGAAATCCCGGCGTCCCATCCCAGTAGGCCCTGGAGAGGACCCCTGCCCTCTTTCTCTGCTTCACCTGTTGTCGGGGGAGGCGGGCGGACAAAGGAAGCAGCGTCACGTGACTGCTCATTCACAAAATCCCATCCCATTGAGAAAAGGGGGCTGGGGGCGCTGCAGCCTCCCCCTCCCCTCCCGAAGGACTGGGGAAACCCGGCAGCCTGCTGGTGGGGGAAGGGGCTAGAGCTCGTTGCTGGGGTCCCTAAGGCCGGTGCTCCAAGGTCCCTGCGCTAGGTGGTAGTGAGGGGTTGGACGCTGATCCCGATTATGGGCGGAGGGCTACGTCCCCTGAGCTGGGGGGCGGGGTAAGATGGTTCTGAAGGATGCTAGGGCGGGGAGGGAAAGGAGGAGGGATCAGTTCCTCTCCCAACCCCTCACCCGGCAATCTCTTCCCCTTGCCTTTCCTCGGCAGGGGCCTGAGGGAGCAGGCTTGATTTTTGTGAATGAAATGCTCTCTGGATGTCTCTCGATCGCCCGTTTCTGGCTTCCTCTGCCTCCATCTCCCTTTCGGCCTGTCTCTGGCCATTTCTGGTTCTCTCCCTGCTCCCTGCCCATCTCTCGTTGCTGGGTGACTCAGTGAGCTTTGCATCCGGTCTCATTCATAAATCCGGGAAGGGGTGGGGGGGGGCGGGTAGGAAGACAGCCTGGGTTTCTCACCCAGCCAGTGGCCTGGGTGGCAGGGTGCGGAGGCAGTGTAGGGGGAACTGGAGCTGAGTTGATGGGCTATAAGAAAATACATATGCGCAGGCACCCAGCTGTGAGGGGGACGTTGGGTGGGGCTGTGGGTACGTGATGAGGGAGGAGAAGGAGACAGGGTTGATAGGGGATGAGCAGGAGGAGGAAGGGAAGTGGAAGAGCGAAGCTTTGGGGGTGAGGATGGGGAAGATGGGGAAAGGGAGGCAAGGTGAGTATGGAGAGAAAAGGTAGATATGGAGAAGGAGGTAGGCATGGGAGAAAAGAGATGGCAAGAGGAAGAAAGAAGCCATGCTGGAAGAAGGTGGGCATAAGAGAGGTGACGGGTATGGGCAGAAGGTGGGCATGGGGAAAGAGGTGGGTGTAGAAGGTAAGGGGAGTATGGGTGACTAAGGAGACAGTAGATCGGGCTGTGAGGGATGAAGAGGGGAGGTGAGGGTTGGGGAAACGCTGACTAGGAGAGCAGGAATGACGCTCACTGACCATGTTGTCCCTGTCCCCCTACCTCCTCCAGGTACATGGTTCGGGTCCGAGCCGTGGTGATGGCCCGAGATGACTCCAGTGGGGGCTGGCTGCCTGTGGGGGGCGGGGGCCTCAGCCAGGTGAGCGTATGTCGGGTCCGAGGGGCCAGGCCCGAGGGGGGGGCCCGCCAGGGGCACTACGTCATCCACGGGGAGCGCCTCCGGGACCAGAAAGTGAGCCACCCTGGGGCGTGGGGGTGGGGTGGGGGTGTGGGGAAGTAGGGGGATGGGGCTGGGAATGCAGAGGTGAGGTCAGGTCATCTCCCAGCTGAAATCAAGTCCGGGTGTGGGATGGAGCTGGAAGTGACTCTGTCCTCTGGATGAGAGTGGGGAGTTTGGGGACTATTGGGGGTGTCAAACAGGTCCCGTCCCCTGCCACTGCCCACTGGATGGCCACAGCAGCCTGCTCACTGGTCTCCTTGTCCTGCTCCTGCTCCCTCCCCCAACCTCAGCCTGTTCCACTGGGGCTGGGCTAACACCTGACTCAGATCACATCCCTCCTCGTCTCAGAACCCTCCCCGTGGCTCCATCTTGCTCAGAGATCCTCACCACGGGAATTTTACACCACCTGCCCCTCTGCCCTAAGTATTTGGAGGCCTTTGGTGGGGGGACCATCTGGAAGTGTCACATAGGGTTTACCATCCTGTTGTGGGTTCAGCAGGAATATTCTGGGCTGTCTGGCATGAAATGGAAAGAGACTGTTGACGTTTCAGCTGGGGATGTAGTAGAAAGGTTTGGATTGTTTGAAAAGGCTTGGGGTAAGGGTTGCAGTTCAGAGCAGGGGTTGGAAGGAACAGTGTAGGGGGATTTGAAATAGTGTGGAAAAAATACAGTGATGTTGGGCAAGAAGATGGGATAACATCTAGGGTGTTGACCAGCATCTGAGGGGAAATCTGTGGGATTTTGATAAAAAAAAATTTGGGGGGTAGTATTTGGGGAGATTCCTGGGGCATCAGAAGGGGATTAACAATAACATTTTGAGATGTTCAGTAAAGCTTGGGGAGTACAATTGAGCCAAATGGGCGATATTGCCTATCAGAAGGAGCTTAACATTTTTTGAGGCATCCAATAAAATTTGGGATGCCTACTGAGATATCAGAGGGAAGGAGGTGTTAGGAAAATGTAGAGATCAAGGGTTTGGGGGGAAATATTGGAGTATCAGAGGTGTGCTCAATATTGGGGTGTGATCAGGGTTCAAGGGTGCACCTAGGATGGGGAAATGAGATTTGTGAGGTGCTCTGGCAGGAAGGGAATGTCTGACCTGGACCCTTCCTGCCTGCCCCCACTTCAGATCACCTTGGAGTGTACCCTGAGGCCAGGCTTGGTTTACAACAAGGTGAACCCCATCTTCCATCACTGGAGCCTGGGTGACTGCAAGTTTGGGCTGACGTTTCAGAGCCCGGCCGAGGCAGATGAGTTTCAGAAGAGCCTGCTGGCAGCGCTGGCTGCTTTGGGTCGAGGTGAGTGGTGCATGTGGTAGGGGCTGGAGCCTGGGCTGGGGTGAGTGGGGGGTGGGAGAAGCTTGGTCCTGAGAACTCACTGCTCTGCCTCTCTCCCTACCCCAGGCTCGCTCACCCCCTCTTCCTCCTCCTCTTCCTCCTCCCCTTCCCAGGACACTGCAGAGACCCCCTGCCCTCTGACGGTGAGTCTCCTGGGTGCAACGCTGCCGGGAGGGCAGGGGGCTATTTCTATTCTGCAAACATTCTTGAGCACCTACTGTGTATCTGGAACCAAGCCACGTGCTGGGGACACAAATTCGGGCCGAAAACGATTAATGTCAATTTCAATCCCAGTGATTTTAGTTTTTCTGTTCTATCATGATTTACCCATTCATCCAAGGGTATTTATTGAACACCTTCCATAAGAAGTGTTTTAAGCACTGGGGATACATCAGTGAACAGAATAAAGTCCCTTTCCTCATGGAGCTCCTATTCTAGTGTGGAAAGGCAGAAAATTTTTTTAAGGTATACTATAAAAATGAATAAATATTAAAAGTAAATAGATGAATAAATCAATGGGAAATCCAACCTTCTAGTTACTTGAGATACAAATCTTGGAGTCATCCTTGACTCCTTTCCTTTTTTAATGCCTCCTCATCTAGTCTGTCAGCACATATTGGCTCCACTTTCTTTTTTAAAAAATTTGGCCTCACCTCACAGCACACAGGATCTTAGTTCCCCAACCAGGGATGGAACTTGGGCCCGTCAGTGAAAGCACTAAGTCCTAACCACTGGGACCTCCAGGGAATTCCCTGGCTGTACTTTCAAAATGATCAGACTGTGCCTCCAACCTGGTGACTATTCAACCTCATCTCCCAACTGGACCATCTCATCAGCTGCTCACCATCAACTGCCCCCCTCCTCCATCTCCTTTCCCCCACACAGCCAGAGGGACCCTATTGACATCTAAGTCTGATCACGGATATTCTCCACTTAGAGCCCTACCAGGGCTCCATCTCACTCCTGGTAAAGAACAAAGTCCTCACAGAGGCACATAAGACCCCACACCAGCTGGCCCCCTATTACTCTCCCTCATGGTCACTAGGCTTCAGCCACATTGGCCTTCTCACTGTTATGCCAAAAGGGAAGACAGATTCCTGTCTCAGGGCTTTTGCACTGGCTGGTCCTCTTGTCTTGGAACATTCCCAAATTTCCACATGGCTTATTCTCTTATTTCCTTCAGGGCTTTACACACGTAGTCTCCTCCTCAATGAGGCCCTCCCTGTTGTTATTCAGTTGCTAAGTTGCATCTGACTCTTTGCAAACCCATGGACTGTAGCCCGCCAGGTTCTTCTGTCCATGGGATTTCCAGGCAAGAATACTGGAGTGGGTTGCTATTTCCTCCTCCAGGGGATCTTCCCAACCCAGGGATCAAACCCAGTCTCCTACATTGGCAGGTGCATTCTTTACCACTGAGCCATCAGGGAAGCCCTGAGGCCCTCCCTGAGTAACCTGTTTAACCTGCAGTCTCCTCATGCTCCTTATCTTGTTCTTTCCCCCATCTTCTAAGACAGTTTTATTTCCTCTTCCAATAGACCATTTTCTTATCTATGACTTTACTATCCATCTCCCATGCTAGAATGTCTGCTCCAGGAGGGCAACGATCTTTTGTTGCTTTCTTGCTGCATCTTCAATGCTTAAAACAGTGCCTGGTAGACAGTTAAGTGTTCAGTAAATATGTGTTGAATAAATTGATTGACTGAATAAATGCACATAATGTCGGATTCGATTTGGCCCTTGCTGGGAACAGTGGGAATGTCTCAAGAACACGTGGAGGAACAAACCTGGTTCCCTGGGCAGAAAGGGGGGCTTCCCAGTATAATGGGAGATGAAGAGGGGTCTACAAAAGTCACACAGACAGATCCCATTTATTGAGTGCTTTCTCAGGAAAGATGCTGTGCTCTCTGTGCTCCATCTCATATCCTCCCAATGGCCTTTGCGAGCCTGGCAAGTCATGGGTGCTCAATGAATGTTTATTGAGGATAGTAATCTGTTGAGGTAGGAATGATTCTCAAGTCACAGAAAGGAATGGAGGGTCTGAGAAGTGATGTTTCAGCCTGTAAAGGACAGAGCTTGGTTTGGACGGGAAGGCAGACATTCTAGGTGGGTGGAACTACCCCACTAAAGGTGTGGTGGTAGGCAGGAGGCAGGAAGGCAGCTGATGACCAAGGGACAGGGGTTCTGAGAAGGGAGAATGATTTGATGTTCTGTAGGTTGGTGAGCTGAGCAGATAAGAAGAGGAAGTCCAATAACCATAACCATTTCCAGCTCTTCCTGTACTTCAGGCATGTTTATGCCCTTTACAGTGGGTCCTAACCACATCCTTATGAATAGACAATATTATGATCCCCATTTTACAGAGGAGGAAACTGAGGCTCAAAGAGCTGAGCTCACTTGCCGGAGGTCACACAAGCAGTCAGTGGCATTGCCGGGCTTGAACCCAGGCCTGTCTGGCCACAGAGCCCTCGCTCGCAATGGGAGGGGGTCTATATAAGGGCATCGGCTGTGCCAGAGGTCCCGGCTCTGAGGCCGCCAATCTCCCCCAGTCCCACGTGGACAGCGACTCCTCCTCCAGTCACAGCCACCAGGAGACGCCTCCCAGCGCAGCAGCGGCCCCCATCGTCACGGTGGAGTCAGCTTCCGGCTTCGGGCCGGCCACGCCCCCCCAGCGCCGCCACTCGTCAGCTCAGGTGCGGCTCCCGGGGAAAGGGGGCCGGGGCGCCGGGGTCCCGAAGTGGGCGGGAGCTGAGGCCGCAAAGGGGCAAGAAACCACAGATTCTAAGGGATGGCTGACCTGTCTTGTGGCGAGGGAGCTTAGGCCTGGGTTTCTGGGAAGGTTGAGTGAGGGCTTCCTGCGCGTCTCCTGCGCTCTTGGAGATTGGAATGCTCTGAATTCCAGAGGGGTTTAGGGGACGACTTGGACAAGGAATATATATTAGGGGGTTGGTGGTACTCATGGAAGGAGTTCTTCAGTACTTAACTGACGAGGAGTGAGATTCAATATCCGAGGGGTAAAAGGGACCTGGTGACCAGACTCCTGCAGAAGGAGAAGATGGACGGGGTCCAGGACTCTTGAATCTGAGAAGGGCTGGGTACAGGAATCCTGGATCTTGAGAGAGGACAGGTCTGAGAGCCTGGCCCACTGGGTCCTTAAAGTTTGGGCTTGTGCCTGAAGTCTTCTGTCTGTCCCTGGGAGTGGAGTGGGCTGAGGACTTAGAAGTTCGGGACCCCAGGCAATCAGGATCCCAGTACAGGATGCTAAGATAAATGAGGCCTGTGGCTGGGTCTTTGGATTCTCGGGTCTTCTAAGGCCGGGATGGATTGTGGAGGCATGTGGGGGATCACAGAGCCCGTTAACCTGTTCTCCTGTATCTTGGTCCCGCAGAGCTACCCTCCGCTCCTACCGTTCACGGGGATTCCGGAGCCTTCAGAGCCCCTGGCTGGGGCCGGGGGCCCGGGCTGGGGCGGCCGCGGCTATGAGGATTACCGGCGCGCGGGGCCCCCCGCGCCCCTCGCCCTGTCCACCTGCGTCGTGCGCTTCGCCAAGAGCGGCACTTTGAGGGGCGCAGCCCTAGGGCCCCCCGCAGTCCTACCCGCCCCTCTCACCGAGGCTGCGCCTCCAGCACCCCCGGCTCGCCCACCCCCAGGCCCCGGCCCGGCCCCTGCGCCAGCCAAGGCCTCCCCGGAGGCGGAGGAGGCGGCGCGCTGCGTGCATTGCCGTGCGCTCTTCCGCCGTCGCGCTGATGGTCGTGGCGGCCGCTGCGCCGAGGCCCCGGACCCGGGTCGCCTGCTTGTGCGCCGTCTCAGCTGCCTGTGGTGCGCCGAGAGTTTGCTCTACCACTGCCTGTCGGATGCCGAGGGCGACTTCTCGGACCCGTGCGCCTGCGAGCCGGGCCACCCGCGCCCCGCCGCGCGCTGGGCCGCGCTGGCCGCGCTCTCGCTCGCGGTACCCTGCCTCTGCTGCTACGCACCCCTGCGTGCGTGCCACTGGGTCGCGGCGCGGTGCGGCTGCGCGGGCTGCGGAGGTCGCCACGAAGAGGCTGCGCGGTGAGGACGGCCTGATGGGTCCGGTAGCCAGACCGAGGACCCAAAACTGAGGGTCCAGGACCCCGGACTCCGTTCGGACCCCAGTCCCAAACCTAGGCACACCCGGAACTTGGAGCTTGAGTTTGGATTGAGAGACCCCAGACCTGGAACCTGGACCCCAAATGTAGGACGGAGAGACCCCAGAACCAGCTTCATTGGGATGTCTGTCCAAGAGGTTCCAGGGACCCTGAGTTCTGGCTTTCCCATTCTCCACCCCCACCCCGACCTAGACTAAGGAGATTCCAGGGATCCCCAGACCTTTCACCCCAGGCAGGCAGGGAGCACACGGATCCCTGAGAGCAGGGCTCATCCTGACTCCCTGTTCAAATTACCAACCTAGAACCCCCTCATGCCTGGCACCATGAACCATCAGATTACATCCTCATAATTAGGAGTGGCCAGAACCTGACCCTACCTGTATACAGTTACTCCCAGATCTTAAATCATAGTACCTGGAATCACCCCCCAATGATTCTTGAATGCACCTAAAACCTGGGGCACCTGTATCTAAGATGTTCTTGTAGCCCCAGGACTTCTTAGACACCAAATCCTCTTAAGATGCCCTGAGTCCTTGGATGTGCTCAAACGGCTGTTCTCTCACCCAAATGACTTGGGAGATCCACCTCAGAGCCCTCCTTCCCATGTGCACATGGCCCAAGATTCAGAATTCAGACTCCGAGATGCTGTGAGCCAAGGATCAAAGACCTCTGTAGACCCACCCATCCCAAGCTGGTGTTCCCAGGAATTTTCAATTCCATATATAGAACTCTGAAGTCCTATATATGTAGGACTGATGTAGGATTGAAGGCCACCAGTACCTCAGGGTCTAAGACATGGGTCCCAACCCCTCAGATACCCTTCTTCCAAACCTCCTTGGACTCGGATTTCAAGCCCCAGATCATCCTGGAATCTTCAGCTTCTTTGTACCCACATATTCCCAGTCCCCAAAAGGCTAGGAGCCCAGTTCCCAGAAGATGGGACATTCATAGCAACTCAGACCTCTGACCCTTTGCCCCTGAGTGGCTCCAGAGTGCTTTAGGAACACTCAATCCAAGACCCTAAGGTGCCACTGACCCTCCAAATTCAGAACTCAAGCCTACACAGTATTGGGATTGTCCCTGACCCAAGACCTTGGTCCCTCCATGCCAGAGACAAATCTGAGGTGCCCTGGGACTTTCACACCTTCAGATCCCAGATTTTTTTGGATTCCAACCTCTCTAGCCTGATATTTCCCAGGCCCAGCTTGTGCATCTCCTGAGACCTGCTGCCTATTGAATCTTGCCGTTCACAGACCCCTGAAACCCCAAGGTCCCAGACTCTCAGAATTCTAGTCCCAAGGGCCCCGGCCCAAGCTCTCAGTATCATACAGAACTAACTATCCCTTTAACCCTAAAGGGGGAAAAAAAAAACATTTTGAGCTAATGTTCCTGGATTCCAGGACCAACCAAGATCTCCCCTGCTCCCATATCTAGGACCTAGCTTTGCCATAGATGAGTGTGCAGGCTGTTCACTAAACAAGGCCTCACAGCCAAGGCTGTGAGCAGGGCTGGCCATGCTGTGCCCTCAGAGGAAGGTGTGCATTTGTGTAAGTTGCACAAAGACAACTAGATATGGCTCTATTGGCACAAATGCCCATGGGTGCACACTCACACCTACACACACCCACACCCACACACTTCCCAGCCTTGCAAACTCTCTCCCAAGCCCAACCTTGAGTCCTAGCCTTAGTCCAAGCCTTTCATGTGCTGCCCCTCTGTTAACCCCTTCACTTCCATCTCAGAGTTGGGGGTTGTTTGGGAAAGTTTGAAAGCCTGGTTCATGGCCTTCTGAGACTCCTCTTCTGGGGAAAGGGGATTCCAAGATCTCTTTCTCTTCAGTGGAATGGGACTTCTAGTGTACCATGGATCTGACAGCCTGCATGGGGGAGATCACGGTCTTGGAGCAACACAATCTCAATGTTGTATGGGCTTGGGACCTACATCTGGTCCTAGGCATCTTGAAGTGTGCACTTACCTTTCCTCATTACCCAGACCTGGATGGCCTTGTGGGGGTTCAAGGGATAGGTCAAGGGGGCCAGAGGGATGGATCCTCCTGTCACTTCCTTTAAATTATTAACTATTTATTACATCCGGAACCTGTGAGATTCAGCTCTCTCAACCAGACCCTGGGATGGGTGAGAGAAAAGAGGGGTGTCCCTCCCACCCCCACTCTGCCCAGCTCTCATCAGTGTCAGACCCACCAGAGCTGAGGGCGGAGGGACGGGGGGCTGGGGCAGCCTGGGTCCCCATCCCCCTCTCTGTGCCTCGGTCTCCTCCCTTCCGTGGTGGGCGGGGGGAAGCTCCATTCTTAACCTACCTCGTTTTGGGGAGGGGTGGGACGGGGGACCAGAGTGCTGTAAGGTGCTGTGGGATCTGTGGACGAAGTGGTGGGGGCTGGGGGAAGGTTCCCTGGCTCCCACCTCCCAGCACCGCCTCTCCCAGGTCTCCCAGTCCTGCTCCCTGCTAATACCCACCTCTGATCCATGATTACTCTTCATCACCCCTAAATCAGGGGTGCATGGAGGGATGACCCTGGGAGCCAGGAAGACCTCAAACCCTGGAGCCCCCAGGCCCAGTTTCCCAGCTGCTTGCCCCTCAGATTGGATGCTTGGCCCCCAGGCTTGGGGGAGGCACCTCGACATTTATCTTCCTGATCTTGATTCTAAGCCAGTCTGTGACCTCAATATTGTTATCAGTGCAGGCTGAAGTAGTGGGGGAGGATGGGGGCCGAAGACCAGCCTTGTCATCGGGGGAGGGGGCATGAGATATCGGCTCCAAGAAATGTCTGTGACAAAGTCTCAGCCTGTGTTCTTTATTTGCATTGATGCACCCCATCCGCTCATCTTCCTGAGCCACCAGACCAGACAAATCCTCTTTTCCCCTTCTCATCCTTTAGTCCCAAGCAGACCCTCGGGCTGAATTTTATACATCCAATCATTCCACAAGTACATTTACTGAACACTTGTTATATACCAAGCCCTGTTCTAGGTGCTGGGGATAAAACAGTGAACAGAAAAATTCATTCCCACAAGGAACTTATGAACTTTATAGTGAAGGAGACAACATGTGAAGGAGATAACATGTTAGTGGAGGAGATAACATATAGTGAAGGAGGTAACATGTTAGAAATGATATATGCATGCATGCTGAGTTGCTTCAGTCACGTCCAACTCTTTGACTCTTTGTGACCCTATGGACTGTAGACCATCAGGCTCCTCTGTCCATGGAATTCTCCAGGCAAGAATACTGGAGTGGGTTACCATGATCTTCTCCAGGGGATCTTCCCAACCCAGGGATCGAACCCATGTTTCTTATGTCTCCTGCATAGGCAGGTGGGTTCTTTACCACTAAGAAATGATATATCCTATGTAGAAAAAGTGAAGATGGGGGATACAGACAGTTATTGCCATGGTGGTCAGGGAGGCCCCATGGAGGAGGATGGCATTTAAATATAGCCCTGAAGGTGAGGGAGTCCTGGGGCTGTCTGTAGGAAGAGCATTTCAGGTAAAAAGGACAGTTGTGCAAGGCCATGAGTGAGGAGCATGTCTGGTAAGTCTGAGGGACGTCAAGGGAGCTGGAGAGGGGAGGAGCAAGAACAGGAGGGTGCTTAGGAGATAGAAAGGTGAAAGAAGGGGAAAAGGTGACAGGGAAGATCTCTGGGACCTTGCAAGCCATTGCATGGACTTTGCTGTTCACCCTGAGTGACATGAAGCTATAGGAGTCTCCAAGCATGGGAGCTTGGAGCTTCTATGTCACAGCAGATGTGACCTGACTCAGTTATTCACAAGTTCCCTTTGGCTGCCTGTGGGGACAGATCCTGGTGGGCTGGTGGGTGGGGGGAGGCTTGAAGACAGGGAGGAGGCTGCTAGGATGGTCCAGGGGGAGACAGTGGTGCACAGGACGAGGGTGAGAGGAGTGGAGGCCAGGAGAAGTGGGGAAGATAGTGGATCTGTTTTGAAGTCAAGTTCAATTTAGATATGAAAGTGAAAGTCTTAGCTGCTTAGTTGTAAAGTCATTATCCTGCCTTCTTTATCCTAAGAGGTGGTGGTTGTTTAGTCACTGAGTTGTGTCTAATTCTTTGTGACCCAATAGATCGTAGCCCACCAGGCTCCTCTGTCCATGGGATTTCCCAGGCAAGAATACTGGAGTGGGTTGCCATTCCCTTCTCCAGGGGATCTTCCCGACCCAGGGATCAAGCCCAGGTCTCCCAAATTGCAGGCAGATTCTTTACCATCTAAAGCACCAGGGAAGCTCAATTTAGATAAGGAGTACACCATAAAAAGAAGAGTCAAGGTTATGACTCCATGGCTTTGGTCTGAACAATTTTTAATATTTTATTAAGGTCAACAACTGCTGCCCCCTGACCCAGTACTCAGCCATGGAGTAGACAGGACTATGGAGGAACCAAATTAAGGGCAGACTCTCCCCCTAAGCGGAGAAGGCGATGGCACTCCACTCCAGTACTCTTGCCTGGAAAATCCCATGGACAGAGGAGCCTGGTAGGCTGCGGTCCATGGGGTCCCTAGGAGTTGGACACGACTGAGCGACTTCACTTTCACTTTTCACTTTCACACATTGGAGAAGGAAGTGGCAACCCACTCCAGTGTTCTTGCCTGGAGAATCCCAGGGACAGGGGAGCCTGGTGGGCTGATGTCTATGGGGTTGCATAGAGTCGGACATGACTGAAGTGACTTAGCAGCTCCCCAAATCAGGTTCTGGCTCTTTTTGTCCTCAGAGTCTCTACTTCCAGTCTATTCTCACTCCCAGTAGAACTATCTAGAAACTACTGGAAATCAGGACAGAGTTGGGAAGAGAGTAAACCTGGAAAAATAATATGAACAACAGCTACAAAAGCAAGAGCAGTAATAACAATAGAAATAGGTTAAGTGGTTAAAAGCATGGACTTTGGAATCAGATCTGAATCTGAGTCATGGCACCTCCATGCAACTCAGTGATTCATCCTTTCTGCACCTCAGTTTTCTCTTCCATAAAATGGAGATAAAATAGCCTAGTACCACACACGAAATGCACTAGGTGGCATACGATATCTTAGTTCCCAAATCAGATTGGACAAGTGTTCCCTCCAGTAGAAGGGCGGAGGCTTAACCACTGGACAGCCAGGGAAGTCTCTCTGTTAGTCATTTTTAATTGAGTACCCCTTAGATGTCTGCTAAGCACTTACATACAGGACTAATCCTCACAAACAACTGTAAGAGATAAGCGTTATTACACTTATTACACAGATGTCAAGCAACTTAGCAGGAACACAACGACGGTGAATGGTGGAATCAAATACCTAACCTTTGCCTGCGGACCAAATTGCACTGGTAGAGTGCAGTCTCTTAATCACCATGGTATATTGCCCTTGCTCCCTCTCTGAAAGGCTTAGTGAGGCAGAGGGGTGAAGGTGCATACTGTGATCGATGGGCGCACTGTGATTGATGAAGACTAACTCGGCTGTGTGTGTGAGTAACTGGGATTCCTGGTCCCTGAGAGAATTCCAGCTCTAAATAGGAAAGGAGGAAACGGGTTTCTGGACTTAGAGCGGAGTTGGGAGAACAATATTTGGTATGGGATGCTTTAAGAGCAGAGGGCATTTGAGGGAGTCGGAGGAAAAGCTGCTTCTATGTCGCAGCAGGAGCGACACCGCTGGTCTGTCGCGACAGCCGGGATCCAAAACGCCTGCTGTGGATTTTTACAAAGCCAGGTGGGTTTTCCAGCGCCCTGACTGGTTACCCGAAGGGACGAGCTCTAGTATTAGGCTAAGGCGGTGAGCCTGGGGGCGTGTTCTACCTCCTTCTACACCAATTGGAATGACGAAAGCCCTTAGCGAGAAGAGGCTGATTGGTCAGTTATAGGGGCCGCGCGCACGCCGCTCCTGGGGCGGAGCCTCCCACCGACCGGCAGGGGGCGCGCGCCTGACGAAGAGGCGACACTCGCATGGAGGGGGCGGAGGCCGAGGAGCAGGAGTGGGCCGCAGTGGCCCGGGACCTGCTGGCCCTGGGGTAAGGGGAACCGGGTGTGGCTGGGGGTGCAGGAAGGGGCAGGTCTTCCCTCAGAAATTCCTACTAACCTCTCCCATACCCTCCCGCTCTTTCGGCGGCGCCGCAGGTATGAGGGTTGCCCGGGGTCGGCGTCGCCGGGCACATCGTGCCCAGAATTCAGGGCGCTGTGCGCGCGGCTGGCGGCGGAGCTGGCGACTCTGGGTGCCCTGGAGCGGGAGCGAGAGGAGGGCACGGAGGCGTTGAGCGCCGGCGACGGTACGCATGGAGGGAGGTCGGGAGGTTTGGAGCCTTGGGTGCCGCCGCCACGCCCTGACCATCTCCCGCCTCCAGTAGGTCCCGGCGCTGAGGAGGAATTCCTGCGGCAGTTGGCCGGCCTGTTGCGGGAGTTGCACTGCCCGGACCGCGAGCTCTGCGGCGGGGACTGCGCGGCCTCACTGCGGGAACCCAACGCGCGCTTGCGCCTGCTGCGTGAGCTGGGGGGCGGGCCGGGATGCGGAAGTGGGCGAGGCTACAGCCTCTAGCGGGGCGGGCTCCGCACGTTGAGGTGGAACCAGGATTCCCCCAGTCCCCAGGGGGCATGCTCAAAACTTTGAGGCGTTCGAGCGGGTGGGAGGCGGGTGGAGTAGAACACTGGGGCGGGCTAAGGGCTCTGAGGTGGGCGGGGTTAGGATTCTGAAGGAGGTTCTCGAAGCTCAGGTAAATTGGGTAACGGAGTCTGACAGGGTGGTTCCGAAGTGGGCAGGGTTTGAATTCTGCAGAAGGAGCTAGGTCTCGAAGTGGGGAGAGCTTATCCTGGTGGTGGAGTCCGGGCTCTAGATGGGTGCAACTAGGAGGCGGGAAGTTTCGAAGCCGCTTGAACTTTTCGACCCGGGTAGGTGGGGTGGTGGCCCTCCTTGATTGCACTGCTCCTTTCCCCTACTTTTAGGCTTTCTCTGCTCCGAGGTCCAGGCCACCCGCCTCCTCCGCCTGCGCTCCCGTCTGGATCCCAACCCTGAGCCATTCTGTGGGGAGGGGGCAAAGGAGGGACCTGACATGGTCCAGGAACTGATCCTTACTCTCCAAGCCCTGGGGCTGCCCAGACCCACGCGGGGGACCCTAGCCTGTCAGCTGCTTCGGGATTTGCATGCCAAGGTAGCCAGAGTCCCCTCCACACCGGGGTCACCCCACCTTCCTCGCAGGGGGAGAGCCCCCTCTCCAAAAGAGGCTCCAGGAGGAGTGCCACCCCCTCTGATGTTTTCATCAGCAGAATTGTGACTGCCATTCTTGGTTCTATGGCCGGAGTCCTCAGGGTCATAGGGAACTGGGGTTCACAGAGTAGTCTATCCGATTTCTGTGCAGTTAACTCTATCTTCCTCCTTCTCCCATCAGATCTCCGAGCTGCTGCCTTCCCTGCCCCCAGAGTACCTGCAGCCCCTCCTCAACCACCCACTGGACGCACCCAGATGGGTAAGGTTGTGTATGGCTTTAAGTGAAGGGTGTTCTCATCCAGAGGTGAGAGTGAGGGCGACCCCTGGCGTGACTGAGACCTTTCCCCCCAGGAAGCGTTGGCGTCTCTGTCCCAAAGCCTGCGGGATCAGTACGGCTGCCGCCGTTGCCTCCTCCTCAAGCGCCTTGACCTCACCACATCTGCTTTCCACTGGAGTGATCGGGCTGAGGTGTGGGCAGAAGACCTAGGCGGGAGCAGTTGTGGGAGCTGCGACTGCAGCGGGGAGGAAGGGAGGGCCAGGAATATGACCCTCTTGCTGATTCTGAGACCTAGGACAGTTTAGAATCCTGAGGTTGGGGATCTGGAATCTCTGGGTCCCCAGGGCATTCTAGAATTTCCTGGTCTGAGCAGGGAGGGTATTTAGAGCAGTACTCCTTATTAAAAGATGTGAGGGCCTTCCCTGGCAGCTCAGTGGTTAAGACTCTGTGCTTCCCTTGCAGAGGGCAGGGGTTCAATCCCTGGTTGGGGAGCTAGGATCCCTGGTGCTGCATGCTGCGTGGCATGCCTCCTCCCCAAAAAAACATACATAAAAGATGTAGGAAGCATATAACATTCTAAGTCAACTATACTTTGATAAACAAAAATCGTAATGAAATATTAAAAAAAAAAAAAAAAAAAGATGTGGGCCTGAGAAGGGAAGAGAGATACTTTCAAGATTACAGGTCCCATCTGGGGAGGGCTCATGGGTATGTTCTCCCACTAACTCGTAGGCCCAAGGAGAGGCCATGAAGGCAGTACTGATCCCAATTCGAGAGGCTCTGACCTCAGAATCAGATGTCTCCATTGCACACGTCCTGGCTGCCCGAGCTGATCTGTCTCGCCTTGTCCCAGCCACTAGCAAGACTGCCCGCCGGGGGACTTGCTGTGCCATCAACAAGGTGAGCACCTGGGAATGGGGAAGGGCGCCAAACACCCTTGGCCTTCAAACTGGCCTTTCAGCTGCCTCTGCCCTGGACGAGCTTGTCCTCTCCTGCCTGGGCTGCTGCTCTGGCCTTCTCCTTAGGTTCCTGGCCTCTGGACTCACCACTCTATCTCCACATGGCATTTAGAAGGAACTTTCCAACTCAAAAATCTGACCATGTCCTTCCCCAGCTCAAAACCCTTCTATGGCTCCCCAGTGCCTTCAAAACAAAGTCCATCTGTTTACTGAGTCCTTGCCCACCTCTCCTGCTTTGGCTTAAAGTCCTCCCCATCACCTCAGTCTGTCTGTTGTTTTGGGTTTTAACCATTTTTATTTATTTTTTAAAATTTTATTTATTTATTTGGCTGCTCTGGGTCTTAGTTGTAGCATGTGGGATCTAGCTCCCTGACCAGGGATCAAATCTGGGCCCCCTGGACTGGGAGTTCAGAGTCTTAGCCACTAGACCACCAGGGAAGTCTCTTAACCATTTTTAAAAGCAAAACTACCCTCTGTTCAAATGATTAGGCTAAAATTTAGCCTCATATCTCTCTGTTTAAACAGTCTTATATGATCTGGGCTTCCTAGCGGGCGCTAGTGGTAAAGAACCTGCCTGCCAATGCAGGAGACATAAGAGACACAGTTTCAGTTCCTGGGTCAGGACGATCTCCTGGAGGAAGGCATGGCAACCCACTCCAGTATTCTTGCCTGGAGAATCCCATGGACAGAGGAGCCTGGCGGGCTACAGTCCACAGGATCACAGAATCAGACCTGACTGAAACGACTGAGCACACATATGATTCTTAGGGCATAAAATCTAGCATAGCAAAAAGTGAAGCAAAATTTTAAGTTAAGAAAAAAAACCAAAACACTGATTTGCTGGAAATGTTATACAAAGCCCAAATATGAAACAGACAAAAGCTGAAGTGCCCTCATTCATATTGCTGGGGATGTGGACCTCTTATCATCACCCTCCCCTTTATTCCCCTTTTGCTGAGGCCCCTTGACTGAAAGCTCCAGGACTGTATCTCCCACCATGCAGCCCCCACCACTGTACCATGCAGCATGCAGGATCTTGGTTCTCCAACCAGGGGTCAAACCTGTGCCCCCTTCATTGGGAGTGTGGAGTCTTAACTACTGGACTACCAGGGAAGTCCCAAAATCTGCCCTTCCCTTCCTGCTGTTCTCTTGGGTCTCTGGTCCCCTTGTCCAAGATATTTTTCTTCTCTGAAACTCAAATCTAATCATCTCTCAGGTGCTTATGGGCAGTGTTCCAGACCGGGGGGGCCGCCCAAATGAGCTGGAGGCTCCCATGCCCAGCTGGCAGAGCAGAAGAGAGGACGGAGGCGGGCGGAAGGCAGGCCGCCAGTGCTGGGGCCGCAAGAAGAAGAAGAAGTAAAGGGGGACTGATGATTGCGGAGAAGGTTCCTTCATGTGATGCTAATCTCCAAGGAGTCACTCTGAGGGTTTCTCTTGGCACCTGGCATCCCAGCCCCATGTTCCCTGTTCCTGAGGCCCCAAAAGTCCTCCCTGCATCTGCCATTCAACACCAAGGACCGTGTTCTCTGGAAAATAAATCTAATTTATGGCAGCCCTAGGACCTGTCTCTGTGGGGGCCAGGTCAGGGGTGCTCAGGTTTGAGGTGATTGGAGGTCTCTGTCCCCTGGGTCTGAACAGGCCCCTGCTGCTCTGACCCTTCAAGTCCCATTCTCTTCAACAACCTTTGCTCCTGTGGGCATGGGGCAGGAGACAGGCAGGCATTGGACAAATATCTGTCAGTAACCACTGTGTGCCAGCCCTGTTCTAGGCACTGGGGATACAGATAATAAAACTCCCTGGTCTCCTGGAGTTACCTTTCTGGTGAGGAAGGGCAGGCAAGAAAGTTTAGTTTGTCAGAGGAGGAAAGGGCTTTAGAGAGAAATAAAGCAGGAAGGCAGGATTGGGGGACTATGGGGGGATTGCAGCTTTGTGTGATCCGGGGAGGCCTCACTAAGAAGGTGATACTTGACCTAAACCCCAGAGAGGGAGCCACGTGGACCCCCTCCTGGCAGAGGGAGTGTCCTGTGCAAAGGTCCTGAGGTAGGAGTAGTTTTGGGCATGATCAGGGACCACTGGGGCCAGTGTAGCTGAAGCAGGATGAGTGAGGGGTGAGTGCTGGGATGGGAGGCTGGAGAGGTGACAGGGGCAGACCATGTGGGGTGGGGACAGTGAGAACTCTGGTTTTCCTGAGTGAGATGGAGCCACCAGAGGGCTCTAAGCAGAGGAGGGATTTGATCTGACTTAGGTTTCAGAGGCTCCCTCCCTGTTCTACCCTTTCTCTGGCCTTCTCTCCCACCTCAGAGTTTGGAACTCTACCAGCTGTCCCCTCCTGCTCCTGACCCATGCTGACATCAGTGCAGCATATTGGTCAGTAGCTCCCATGTGAGAGGTGGACAAGCTGGGTGTGAGTGCTGACTCTTAACATTCAGGAGTTCTGTCTGCATTGGTGAGCAGTTTGACCTCGCTGAGCCTGTTTCCTCATCTGTAAAATGGGAATTTAAGGACTTGGCAAGATGATGATATTTAGTCACTCAGTCGTGTCCAACTCTTGGCAACCCCATGGACTATAACCTGCCAGGCTCCTCTGTCTGTGGGATTCTCCAGGCAAGAATACTGGAGTGGGCTGCCATTCCCTTCATCCAGGGGATCTTCCCAACCCGGGGATCCAACCCCAGTCTCCTACACTGGCAGGTAGATTCTTGACCACTGAGCCACCTAGGCTAGGTCTAAACGTATCCAACACAGAGCTGCACGGATATCACATGCAAGAAAAGGGAATACAATTAACAGCCACTCTGATGCAAAAGAAAAAAATAACTTTCTTTTGGAGTAAGACAGGACAGAAGCTTCAACAGAGGCTGTGTGGATGGGAAGGAGACGGAATAACAGGACTTGAGACTGACTCTGGAGGAGGAAGTGGGGAAGAGACGAGACCAAGGCAACATCTAGGAGTTCAGCTTGGAGGACTCGGTGGGTGGTGAGGCCTTCGCTGGCAGAGGGACCTGGAAGGAGGATAACATGGGGTGACGTGGGGAGTGTACGATGTTCAGGTTCACTGCGGGGAATTTACTCCACTATTTATTAATAGTGTCTGATCTATTTGGCCTTATTCTTAACATCTTCTGATTTTCTTTCTGTTTTTCTTCCTAAACTCACTTTTTCTTTTGTACTAGGGGTTACCCCTTCCCCTCCCCACCAACATACTGAAATTGCTATCAACATTAAAAATTAACCCATTATCTACACCCTCCTACCCAAGCAGTTGAGGACTTTTGCTTCGTTTCACTTCCCTGTGCTTCCCCAAGTCTTGTCTGGGTCCCCCAGGCAACTTGCTGGTCTCCCCGTATCCAGTTGGGGGTGGGGGCAGTTCCTCCTCACCGTCTCTGGTTCCCAGGAGGGGTGTGGGGCCTCTGTCTGGGTCCAAGCATGGCGGACGTGGCACCCAGGCTCAGGTTCCAGGGACAGTGTGTAGGAGAGATGGTCCTCGGAGCCTGTGTGCAGGGGTGCAGATGGGAGGGACGTAGGTATGATGGGAAAGGCCTCATGACTGCAGAATGAATCCCCATCCGTCCACCAGGCCCCTCTTCCCAGGACTGCCACACCCTGGGTCTTACCACAGCTGGCCTGGGGAACTGGAGTGGGTGGGACAGGGGCTTCTGGGGGACTCGCATCGCCCTTGGCCCCTGGCCTCTTCTTACATTCCACCTTCACCTGGTCTCTGCAGTGTCTGTGGCAACACAGCCCACAGTCTGGGGGAGAGTCAGAGGTTAGTGCCAGAGGCCCAGTCCATGTCCCCCTTCTTCCAGCTTGCAGGTCCTAGATCCCCTTTCTCTACTGATGCTCCACTCACCCCGACAGCGGTAGCCTTGCTTGGTGACACCCCAAAGCTGGGAAGAGAGAGCAGAACAGGTTACCTAGGCTAATACAGGGAGGGCTGTGATTGGGGTAGGGATAGGGGCTGTCTGGAGGAAACCATCCAGGTTTTGGAAGTTCCCAAGGCTAGAGGCCTATGTGGGGTCTGGGAGACTGAAGGAATTTGGAAATTTATCTCAAGTTTGGAGAGTCACCTATGATATGAGAATCGGACAAAATCTGGAGTTAATAAAACATAAATCCTATGGGCAGGGGTTGTGTCTGTTCTGTTTCCGCCTGTTCCCTTCCACCCCCGCCAAGAGTCTATAACTGTGCCTAGCACCGTGGAGGTGCTCAGTGTCTATTCAGTGAATGAAGAAGTGAATTTGGAAAGCAATCCAAGGTTTGCGAATCGGTCTTGGTTTGGGAGTGAGAGATCTGTCCATTTCACAGATTGGAGGACAGACTTCCAAATCCAACTGGTTTTGGAAATCGTAGCGTTTGAATCATCTGAGGCCTAGAGACTTGGGAGCCTGATTCAGTTTGCAGATAATCTACCCACCCAGTCCAGTGCGTGGATGCTCAGTTGTATCTGACTCTTTTTGACCCCATGGACTGTAGCCTGCCAGACTCCTCTGTGGGATTTCCCAGGCAAGAATACTGGAGTGGGTTGCCATTTCCTCCTCCAGGGGATCTTCCCGACCCAGGGATCGAACTTGTGTCTCCAGTGACTCCTGCATTGGCAGGTGGATTCTTTACCATTGTGCCACTTGGAAAGCCCTTATTATCCAGGGTTTGTCAATTATCCAGGATGGAGATTGGGATTTTGGCATTATCTAGACTTCAGAATTATCCAGGGTGTAGGGAATATCCATTATTTAGGATTTCTGTGAAGTGTTTGTTGTTGAGTCGCTCAGTTGTTTCTGACTTTGTGACCCCACGAATTAAAGCACCAGGCTTCCCTGTGAAGTACGGGGACTATTTGAGGCTGGAGGATTTTCCTGAATATGGGGATTATCTGGGGCTTGGGGCTTGTGAGCACAAGGGAGGGTTGGCTTTCCCAGCCCAGGCTGTGAATAGTTAGGGCGCTCCAGGAGGGGTCCCTCAGGGTGACGGTGGGCAGAATGCTCACGAAGCCACTGCAGCTGTCACAGAAGGTGGGCTTGCGGAAGGTGACCTCCTGGAAGGTGTGCAGGAAGGCCAGGCCCAGCTTGGAGCAAATGGCACTGGCCCGGAGCAGGTATCCTGTCAGCTCCTCACGGCTGAAGGAGCCGCTCCTGGGGGAGAGACTGTACTTTAGCAGGCCTGGCCCTGTTCTCCCCGACCCAGGAGCCCTGGCTACCCCAGGTCCTCATCTTACGGGAACCCAGGAGTCGGGAGCACCTACCCCTGGCGGGGGGGTGGGTGAAGCCCGTGGCAGGCGAAGGGGAAGTTGCCTGAGAGTCGCTCAAAGTCCTCCTGAGAGATGGTGCCGCGGCCATCAGGGTCATAGTTCTTGAACACAGACTTGGGAGGAGCGTGGGAGGGGAAGAGTAAGGTCAGATCAGGGTCCCCACCATTATCTTATTTTTTTAATCTTCTGTCCACACCCCACAGCATGTGCAATCTTAGTTCCTTGACCAGGAATCGAACCCGTGCCCCCTGCGTTGGCAGTGTGGAGTCATAACCCCTGGACCACCATGGAAGTCCCCAGGGTCCCCACAGTCTTAGATCCCTCCTCCAGCTCAGGGCTCCTCCTCACCTCCACCAGCTGCTCCACATGCCGACCCAGAGTGACCGTGTCAGGCTTGGGCGTCACACCAGGGGCCCACTCCACCACCAGGGGCGCCTTGAAGGGGGAGGGTGGCTGGGGCAGGGACAAATGGGCACAGTTAGTCAGGGCAGAGGCTTGGGCTGGAGGTCAGAGGTCAGGGCTGGGGTCTCACCAGACTCTTGGGACAGCGGGGCTCCCGGGCATAGGAAAGCTCATAGATCTCGTCCTCCGTGTAGAAGAGATCCAGGGAAAGCTGGGGATGGGCAGGATGTTAATAAGGACCCTCCTTGTCTCCATCCTCCTCCCTGCAAGCTAGGACTGCCCGGACCCCCAATCTCCTCCTCTTTCCAAAACCCCTCTCTCCTGGGACCCCCATGGTCCTTTCTCCCACTGAGGCCCCATTCACTCTCCATACTGCTGGCCTCCTAGTCCAGAAACACCATCTTCTCATTGAGGTTTTTTTGATCCTATTTAGAATTGCCTAAATTCTATCCTCTATCACTTTCCATTGTCTGTTTCTGCTTTAGTTTTCTTTATAGCACCTATTATCTAAAAGACCATATGATTTACTTATTTACTTTTTTCACTGTCTATCTCCCCCACAAGGAAGTCAGCCCCACAAGACAGCAATTTTTTTTTTTTTCCTGATGCACACACTGCTGTGAGCCTAAGTGCCTAAAGCAATGCCTGGCTCACAGCTGGTGCTCAATAAATATTTGGGCTGATGGCCTCAGAGCCAGCAAAGCATAGCAGCTTAGGCATCAATCATCAGAGGACAGGACCAGCTTCAGAGGCAGGCCCCACACGTAGAAGGGCCTTCGGTTCATTTAAGGCCCTGCTGTCACCCTCTTAAAATTCTCAATAATTTCAAAGAAGGAGCCCCAGATTTTCAATTTGCTGGTGGTCCTGACTTAGGATCTGAAAGTCAACTTTTCAGTCTTCGACTACATGGTCCTCCAAATCCCAGTCTCTGTCAATTTATTGCTCTTTAGAAAGAAATCCTCTATCTTCCTATCTATCTATGTAAAATAAAATGTAGCCAGAACTGCACACTCGCAGTCTTGGGACATAGTGTGATGGTTAACATATGTTAACACTCATGTTCTGAAGCTGGCCTGCTGTAGGACAGGAGGTGAATGGCCTTACCTCTGTGGGCCTCAGTTTCCCAGTCTGTAGAATGGGTAAATAAGGATCCCTTCCTTGTAGGGGTGTGAGGATGGAATGAAGTGCTCTCTGGGTACTGTTTAACATGGTGTCTGGCACACAGAAAATGATTAATAACTTATCTTTTTGCTTAGATTCCTGAATATGTTATAGCTTGGAATTTTGATCTGTTGGTGTGAGAAGCCCAGAACCTTGAAGTTTAGGAGTACAAAAGCCCAAAGCAATGCTGGCGCTCAGATCAATGGAAGTTTGAGTTCCTTGGCGAATTGGGGGAAAAACACATTTTAAAAAATTTATTTATTTGGCTGTGCCAGGTCTTAGTTGTGGCATGTGGGATCTTTAGTTGTGGCATGCAAACTCTTAGTTGCAGCATGTGGGATCTAGTTCCCTGACCAGGGATCGAACCTGGGCCCTCCTGCATTGGGAGCTTGTAGTCTTAGCCAGTGGACCATCAGGGAAGTCCCCCAAAATGCATTACTTATATAGAGCTCACTGTGTTCCAGATACTAGTTTAAGTACTTTGTGTGAACTATATGAGTGATATTTACATGAGTTATATTATTGATTCTTTTCACTCACTCTCTGAAGTAGGTCCTATTAGTATTCCCATTGTGCAGTTAAGGAAACTGAGGCTGAGGAATTAAGTGACTTGCCTGAGATCACACAGGAGAAAACAAAAACAAAACTTACAAGTTCTGGCTTCAAAGCTCATGCATTCCAGTGCTATTCTACTATTCTGTCCTGACCCTCATCCACCAGGACCCTAAATCTCAGGGCCCTACAGGTGCAGTCTTGGGAGCTCAGCCGCGGCAGCTCAGGGCAGCTCACCGTGAGCAGGTGCAGAAGGTCCTCACTGGCACTGCCCGGGGGTTCCTGTCGCTGCAGGGCTGCCAACTCCTGCAGCCGCAGGTAGAGACTGTTGAGTTTGGGCAGGTGCAGGCGGCCGTCAGGCAACCTGTCAGGCTGCGCCTCGTTCAGGGCCACCAGATCCTTGAGGTGCACTCCCAGAACAGGCAGCCGGAAAGCTGTGCAGCCAGCCCAGGTGCGGCGGTAACGGGCGTAGTTGTTGTGGGCCGCCAGGAGCTCTGTCAGCTCCAGCAGGGCCTGTGTGGGAGGGGCATGGAATGGGGGAGGCTGGCTCTGTTCCCCCAGCTCCCTGAAGGGGAGTACCCATCAGCCTCTGGACCCCCAGGGGCGCAGTGGCATCCTGGAACTCTCCCCAAGCCCCTCCATGTCCCACACTGGCTTCAGCACTATCAGACTGCTCTTTTTCTTGGGTCCCCATCTCAGAAAGGCCCCACTATCTCCCATTCCCCAGGCCAGAGTGATTTTTCAAAAACCCAACTCTGATCATGGGTGCTGTCATCTTTCCTAACTCCCCACTGCCCTCTAGATAAAGGCCAGACACCTTAGCTGAACTTGCAAAAGACAACAGGATCCTCCCTGCCCCCCACCCTGGGGCATCTCTAGCCTAATATCCTGCCATGTCCTGACCTCAGCCACACACCAGACTCATGGATGACGCACTCTCCTTAAGACACTTTCAAAAAAAAAAAAAAAAGACACTTTCAGGACACCCCCAACCCATGCTCCTCCCATGGGTGGCCCAAATGTTGGTATCCCTAGGGGCATCATTTCACTCTCCCCCTAGACTGCAAGTTCTCTGCTAGCATCTCTTATCTGTCTCCCTCCAGTGCCGCTCAGGACCAGACACTCAGTAGAGAGAGGTCAGCACCATGGGTGAAGAGGGAGGAAGAGTGACAGAGGAGGACAAAGCCTGGGGTCTGTCGGATTTGGAGAAGCAAGGTCTCTAGGTGGCTCCAGGGCTCCTGGGAAGGGGTGGAGGGGGTTGGGAAAAGTGTGGGGGTTCAGGGTAATTGATCACTGGAACTTTGGGGAGGGCAGCAGGGGTTCACCTTGGTGCTGTCAGGGCTCAGGTGGGCATGGGAGTCCTTGAGTCTGGAGATGGCACTATGACAGAGGCCGCCTGTGACTGCCATCAGCGTGTTGAAATTGTGCAGCTGGAGGAGCCTCTAGGGAGAGAAGGTGATGCAGAAGTGGTGGGTACCACACGGAGGACAGATAAATTGGGGGTTCAAGTGACAGCATCCCCCCAGCTGAGATGAAGTCTTAAGCATGTGGGGAGGGGTGCCATGTAGGCATCAGACAGGTGAGATGTGTCAGGCAGGGGTGGGCCGCAAGCAGGTATGTGGGCATTACCCAGGAGTCATGCAGATGACTAATGTGAAGTCAGATAAGTGGGGGGAGTCAGGCGAGTATGGGGAATTGGACCGGTTTGGGGACTCAACAGGTCTGTGTCAGGCTTGGAGGATTCAGAGAGATGTGAGGGTGTCAGGCAAGTAGGCGGTCTCTGCCCTGGGAGTCAGGTGAAGAAGGGCAAGAAGGCCTGTGCTCTGGGCGGGAGTTAGGGGCCGGGCAGAGGTGAATGGGGCTAGAGTGATACGGAGGGATCAGGTAGATGAGAGACAGGTGCGGGGTCAGCCAGTCATCAGGAGCAATAGCCTCATCCTCCCCTTTTTCAAGTTTAAGAGTGGAGGTCGCTGGGGGGAGAAGGTGGGGCCAGGGAGAAATAAGATTCTCAGACTGAGGAGACCCCAGGTAGAGGCCAGAACCTCTAAGCCAAGGAGGGGAAGCAAGACGAGGAAAGACGCCAGAGGAAGGGCGTGGTCTGCGAGGAAGTACGCAAGGGGGCGCGGCCAGCTGGGGGAAGGAGGGCTTCCCTTTTCTCCAGCAGGGAGGGAACCTAGGAGGAGGGGGGAGGGGAGAAAAGGGGCGGGGGGAGGAGGGCGCGGCGGGGCCTAGGGAGACCTGCAGTGATGGGGCCGGATGATGTCACTGTCCTGAAGGGGCAGCTGGGGCCTAGGGACCCAGGCAGGGGATGAGGCAAAGGTGGAGGCAAGAAAGAGCCTCCTCTTCCGTTGTCCTGGCGACAGAATATTTGGGCATAGGGCTTGGGTGACGGAGTCAGGACGAACGTCGTCACCTGCCACGTCTGGGACCAAGGAGTGGGGCCCTTGCGGGTTTGCGTGGTGAAATCAAGGCCAGGGAAGAAGTGCCATCACAGTCCTGAGTTGGAACGATGGGACTGAGGCCTCTTGGGGCATGGCCAGGGTGGGACGAGAGGCGGCAGGGCGGGGCCCGGAGATGGTGACGTCACAGCCCGAGAGCCCCGCGGGGCAGGTGTGCAGAAGGCGGGCCTCACCTGTGCCACGTGGATGAACTTGTCCAGCACCTGCGCTCGCTGTGCGGGCCCCGGACGGCTCAGCACCATGACCTGCACCCAGCGGGACACGCTGTTGCTGAGACCTACGGAGCCCTCCAGGGTCGGGCAGCCCCGCACAGAGCCCTGCAAAACGTAGTCGCGCAGGTCCTGGGGCTGGGGGAGAGGTGGGCGTCAGGGTGGGCCCTGGCGCTCAGGCCCTACCCCTCACACGCCCATACAGCAAACAGTCACGACCTCTGATGTCCTAGCCAGGCCATCACATGTCAACATGGTCCCCTCTCATCTGAGGAGAAACGTTTAAGGAAAGCTGGGCACTATTCTGAGCCCTCTGTCATAGCCTTACAAATTGATGAATTGAATACTATATGAATGAATACTATATATACTATTCCCATTTTACAGATGAGGTCATTGAGGCACAGAGAGGCTTAGTAATTTGCCCAGGTCACACAGTATATTGCCCTCAACAGTATACCTGACTTGTGTACAGAAGAGGATACAGAACTAACTGCTATTTGTTCTGCACAAGGGGTCAACATTACATACCCACATCCACTGCAGTGTACAGTCAGGAGATTTTCACATTAAGGAACCAGATCCCCACCTGCCCTCAAAATGATGTCAAGATGGCAATAACTAAATACATATATAGTTTGAAGCATTTTAAATGATCATTTGAGTAGGTAAAATATGTCAAACGATGCCAATTTCAAATGTTCAACTGGATGGCATTTACTCTGGATCAGGCACTGATTCTATGAAAATGAGTGTTAGTTGCTCAGTTGTGTCCAACTCTTTGCAACTCCATGGACTGTAGCCCGCCAGGCTCCTCTGCCCATGGGATTCTCCAGGCAAGGATACTGGAGTGGGTTGTGGTTCCCTTCACCAGGGGAAATTCCCTACCCACGGATCGAACCCAGGTCTCCTGCTCTGCAGGTGGATTCTTTACCATCTGAGCCACCAGGTACCTATGAGGCAGGAACTAAGTCCCCCTTTTTCAGAAAACAGGTCGAAGCACAGCGTATTTAAATTCTTCTCAAATAAATGAACAATTAATAAAAATATTTTGAGCATTTACTATGTGCCAGGCACTGTGACAAGCCTTTTAAAAATATTTATTTGGCTGCACTGGTTCTTAGTTGCGGCATGTGAGATCTAGTTTCCTGACCAAGGATCGAACCTGAGCCTCCTGAATTGAAAGCAGAGTCTTAGCCACTGGACCACCAGAGAAGTCCCCTGTGATGAGCATTTTTAAATGGACATATTAATTTAATTTCCCCAACGAGCCAATGAAATATTATGACCTCCTTTTCACACATGAGAAAACTGAGTCCCAGAGAGGCTGAGAAACTAATTCAAAGTCACACAGGTAGGAAGGCGCTGATGGGATGTGAACCCTGGGGGCTCTGTACTCAGCCAGCTTAACTCATTTTCCTGTACCCTCTAGCACCCAAGTTTGACAGTTTGGGTCCTCTCAGTCCTGCCTGGCTCCAGCCCAGCCCCGCCCCACCCTAAGCCATCTCCAGTTGGGAGGGGAGGGGTCCTTACTGTGATAGCCTGGAAGGACCGGAACTCCAGGTAAGTGAGGTGCTCTGCCAGCTCCTCAGTCTCCAGGTGGTCGAAAAGCAAGGACACTTTGCGCTTCTTGCCCAGGCCTGGGCTGCTCATGGGGTGTGGGGGGCCTGGGCCACCCGGGCTCAGCCTGGGGGGCAAAAAGAGGCAGGGTATTAGAGGGACTCAGGGTGGGAGGTGTCGGGGTGTCGGTGGGGAGGGGAAGGGCCTGACTCACCGACTGGAGAAGTCTCCTAGGCTCTGCTGGGCTGAGTTACCCTCCTGCTCCACAGTGGCCCAGAAGCGGCCTATAACCTCTTCTAACTGGGGGTCCTGGTGCATCATCTCAGGGTGTTGGGTCAGCCAGTACCTGGGGGGTGGTTTAGAGGTGGTGGGATGGGGCTGGGGGGAGGGACGCAGGTCTCTGTAAGGGGTCTCGCGCTGAGGGATCTCTAGGTGCTGGGCTTGGGGGTGGTGACTCTGAATATGTACAGGTGGGTCTCTGGAAGGCCAGGGTTCAGAGAGGCACCAGGCTGGGAGGAGCTCTGGGAGTAGGCCTGGGGGCCTCTTAGTACAGGCTGAGGGATCTATGGAGGATAGACTGGGCAATCTCTGGGAAGTGGTTTGAAAGCACAATAGTGGAGGTGGGTCTCAGGGACTAGGTTGGGGGCCTATGGGGTGAGATTTTGGGGTAACAGGGTGAGCGGAATCTTAGAAGCTAGGTGGGTACATGGGAGGTTTCAGGAATTTCAGGAATCTGAGCTGGAGGTCTTGGGGGTAGGGTCCATAAGATCTTGTCAGGGGTCTCTAAGAGGTGAGGGTTCTAAGGAGGAGAACTGGGAGGTTTTAGGAAACAAGCTAGGGTGTTCTCAGAAGTGGGATGTAGGGGAGTAGAACTGCATAGTCTCTGGAAAGTGCTTTTTTGGGGGGTGGCAGCAGGGTGAAGCTCCTGGGTCATCATGGGCGTGGAGTCTTGGCCCAGGCCTACCTGACCAGGTGACAGATCTGCAGCCGTCTCCGCTCCTGCGTGCTCCCTGTGGCCTCTTGGTACTTGAGTTCCGGTCAAGGCTCGGTCATCCAGCATCTCAGGGCTAACTGCTCACCCCGTCCCCACAGGCTCTCACGTCTCTGTCCTCCGCCCTCCACCCACTGCTTATGGCCCTGGGAGGATATAAGGTCAGCAGACGGGCAGCAAAGTGGGCAGAAGGCAGCACCCAGCTGTGCATGGCAAGTGCCATGTTGAGAACGTGGTCCCCGCGGCGCAGGCTGCCAGCCGAGTCTGCAGGCAGGAGAAGGGGACTCTGGGTCAGAATGGCCCCTGGTGGACATCCTGGTTCAAACCCCAGTTCTACCAGTGACTCCGTCTGTGAGCTCGGGCACACAACCTGGCCTCCTTGTGCTCCAGTTTCCTCGTCTGGACTGTGCATGGACCAACATCGTGCCTGGCAAGTCATGCTGAAGATGGAAATAAGAGTCAGATCCCCCCACCCCCACCCTGCCGCCCCGTCCATGCAGGTCAGGAAAATGAAACACAGGTATCTCTTGTGTTCCTACTATTGAGATTCATTCCACATACTCCTGCTCCTGTTTTTGTACCCCTCAAATTGAGCCCGGAGAGAGGTGGGTGCTTGGCTCAAGCTCAGACTTGGGGGAGGCTGGCCAGGGACGGGGGAGACTCACCAAAGGACTGAATGCATTTCTCCAGCAGCTCATCTTCGCTGCAGCCGCCCTCGTTCAGCATGCCCAGAGCCATGGAAGCCATGACCTTGCTGATTTCCCGGGGGCTGGGGCATGTCTTGTGGCGGCGGGCCTGTCGGGGCCGGCCCCGCCCCCCTGTCTTGCCTGGGCATTCCTGGTGGGATTTCCTGTGGGAACATCCCCTGGGGATTCATGGGAGTCCCTTCCTTCAGGCAGACCCCCAACATTCTTCTCGACCCCAAAGCCCCAAGGCATCCTGGGAGAAGCTTCCTAAAGGCAAGGGGCTGGCATTAGTCCTGACCTGCACTGGATCCATAGGAGAAAACCCCAGTACTCCAGATCATGGGAGCCATCTCCTACAGGCAAACTCCAAGGGAACCAGGGGGAAAACCCCTAAGGGTACCCTGATTGCCCCCCCCCAGGGAATCATGGGAGAAGACCCCCCCAGGACTAGTAAGGACCCATCAGGAATCATAAGAACTCTTCTCCACCAGCCACTGCCCCCAAATTCCCCTTGACTGTGTGGTCCCAAGACCTCATGAAAGAGACTTCCTGCTGGCAGATGGGTTACTCCAGACCTCCCAGGGAATCATGGAGAGAAGACCCCCAGAACTATTCTTGTTCTACCTAGGGGGAATCATGGAAGGCTCCTGCCTTCAGGGCTGCTCCTCAGAATTCCTCTTTGCAGGGCTTCCCTGTTGGCTCAATGGATAAGAATCCACCTGCCAATGCAGGGGACATGAGTTTGATCCCTAGACCAGGAAGATTCCACATGCCATGGAGCAACTAAGCCTGTGTACCACAACCACTGAAGCCTATGCGCCTACAGCCTGGGTTCTGCAACGAGAGAAGCCACTACAATGAGAAGCCCGAGCACCCCAATGAAGGGTAGCCCCCCTGCTCGCCACAACTAGAGAAAGCTGAAGCAAAAAAGCAATGAAGACCCAGTGCAGCTGAAAATAAATAAATTAATTAAAATTATTGAATTTTAAAAATTGGGAAAAAAAAAAACCAGAAAAAAGAATTCCCCTTTGCCTTCCAACACCCACCCCTTGTCCCCTGAGCCCTCAGGAGGGAAGCAGACCCCTGAGATTTCATTTCTCTCTTCTCCCCCTCTCCGTGATCCCCACTAAGGTGACAGACCCCCTTCCCCAAGTCAGCCTTTCAGCAGGACTGGAGTCTCAGCTATGAGCCTGGGTCTCTAGATTTGGAGCCTGGAGAGAAGATACGGGTGCAATGTGGCCTCACCAGGGCTCTTCAGAGCTGGGCGTGGTCCCTCGGGCTGAGGCAGCTTCAAGAAGTTTAAAAATAGCCCTCACTCTGCCCTTCGCCTCCCTGAGGCTCCTGTTCTAGTTGGGGAACGAGGGTAATGGGGAGACAGGGGTGGTGAAGGAAGGAGGGAGCAGAATCCAGGCAGAAAGCCTTGGCTTCCACAGGAGTCAGATAAAACTGGGTTGGGGGACTTCCCTGGTGGTCCAGTGGTTAAGACTCTAGTCTTACAATGCAGGGGACACAGGTTCGATCCCTGGCCGGGGAACTAAGATCCCACATGCCGCCCGATGTGGCCAAAACACACACACAAAAATTAAAAAAAAAAAAAAAAAAAAACTGGGTTGGAAGGACTTCCCTAGTGGTCCAGCAGTTGTCTCTGTGCTTACACTGCCAGGAGCACAAGTTCAATCCCTGGTTAGGAAACTAACCTCCCACATGCCTTGAGGCCAAAACAAAACAAAACAAAACCCAAAAAACTGGGTTGGAGGAATTTGTGCTGGCTGTGTAACTTTATGTTAATGACATCATTTCTTCAGACCTCAGTTTCCTCATGTGAAAAATGAAAGTCATCTTGGGACCTTTCCCAGGAATTTATTATGAACATTCAATGCCCTGCTCTTCAAAAGTGCTAAATAAGGGATTAAGTTTGCTGAGGCTGTTAAGTGGCCAGGGGTGGGAAAGTTAGATTTGAGACACAGAGAGAGAATGTGATGGAGCAGACTGAAAGCCAGGCTGGGGGGATGGGGGTGAACAGAAATTGGGAGACCCCCTTAACAAGGGCACTGCTATGTCCCTGGAGCATCCTGAGGGCTCAGGAAATCAGTACTGAATGTTGTCAAGTAACAGCTGGCATTACTGAGCACCCACTGTGTACCGGGCAGGGAGGTAAACACCTATCTTCAGACCAGAGATTTTCAAAGGAGGTCCAATCCCAACAGCATTACCTGGGAACTTGACATAAATAGAAATTCTCAGGCCCCACCTCAGACCTACGATGACGTCAGAAACCTTGGAGGTGAGCCCAGAAGCCTGTGTTTTAGAAGTCCTCCAGGTGGCTCTGACGTGTGCCCATGCTTGAGAACCAAAGGTCTAGGCTGTACCACTGAGGGCTTATGAGTCCGTCTGAAGAGGGGCTACGATTGCTCTACTGACTGAAGAAGAAACTGAGGCACAGAGTGGGCAAGTGACTGACCTAGGGTCACACAGCTAGAGAATGAGGCAGCCAGGTCTCCACCACTAAACTCCTGGATATTATAGGGGAGGGGACCTTTTGCCATCAGAGACAAGCCGGGGGAGAAAGGGGAAGCTGCCCCAGCTAGGGATGCAGCCACCATTGCCCCTGTGAGGACAGGAGGGCAAGTTTGTCCAGGTTATAGGAAGCCTATTCTAGAACCTGCGGGCATAACCAGCTGCTAGGCCCTTACCTTCGGACTGTTGCCCCCCACCTCCCCCGCCGTTGCATCAGGGGACAGCCAGGAGTCGCTTAAGAGGCAGGGAAGCCGCCTTGCCCCTTGGCACACTCCCCTCCCCTAGGGTAGGGCCCTGCAGGAGTCTGGAGTTTCCAGTCCAGCGGGCAGCCAAGAAAACCCCCGGGGAGGACAGAGACACCCAGCCTAGGGAGCCAGGATGATTGAGGGGCGTGAAGGGTGCGGGGGAGAACGGGCTCCGAGCAGCTCGAATTCCAGCAGAGCAAGGATAAGACACAGCCGCCCGAGCCAACAGCCCCAGCCTGAACTTTCTCTGGACACCCCGAAGCATCTTTCCACCTGGCGCCCCCTGCTTCTGCAGCGGCTGCGAGAGGAGCTCGACCGTGCCCGCCCTCGTCAGAACCTCCCCGACCCTCCCCTGCAGCCCGAGAGAGACCCAGGCGCTTAGGGAGCTCCCGGTCTCCTTGGGGAGGGTCCTCTCACCTCTTGCTGTCTTTCCTGTTCATGCTTCCTGGGGGGGGGAGGGGGTCTTATAAGAGTGAGGCTCAGCTCCTCCCCCCTCACCACTGCTCCAGCTTCTTAGCCCCTTGGGAGCTGGGGCCTCCTCGGCGCTTGGGAAGGAAAGAGGAACTGCCCCTCCCCACCCAGCCCCAGGCCAGGGGGAAGGAAGAGGCTGGGGAGAGACCAAAGGTCCCCCCTCCCCCCACTTGGGGATCCCTTCAGGCTGAGGTTTCCGGTGCTGCCGGCCCCCACCCCCAATCACCCGGCGGGCTCTATCTCCCCCATCTTTCGATCTCCAGACCCGTGATTCTCTGTTCGGTCACTGTCATGCTTCAATAAAAGTCCTTTTCAAAGAAAATATGCCTAATATGACACATTTATGTACACGCACTGGAAAGAAAAGTCTGTATTTCTGTAAGGACATAGTTACGTCTAACAACGCACAGAAGTTTGGAAAGTCACAAGACATGGTATTTTGTATATTTCTTCTTCTGTTTCTTTTATTTCTAGCTTAGTTTTAATGCCATTTATGCCCCCAGAAAACATTTTCACTCTATTCCTTTTATTGTAAGAGAACCTCATGTAGCACCTACTGTATGCCTCACACTGTTGTAAGGGCTTGTATTAACTCATTTAATTCTCACACAATCTTAAAGACTGTTATTATCAAAACATTGCAAATGGAAGCTAACCCCCTGGGAGCCCTCACCCCATCCCACTGTCCCTCTTAGGCAGGGCTGACACATGGTTGGCTTTCATCTGACCTGTTGGCCTCAAGTTTGTTTAAATACATAGAAACATGCTCATAGAAACAGACTTTTCTTTTGAGTATGTGTGCTTTTTTTTTCGTTTACCTAAATGTGTCATGCTTGACATATTTTTAAATGGAAGTACGAAAAAGAGTCAAATCATAAGTGTTTAGGTTGCTGAATGGTGACAAACTGGACATGTCCATGTGACACAAATCAAGAGAAGGAATGTTTCTGTTTCCCATAAGCCCCCTTGTGTTACCAGCAGCCTAATTTCTAGCAAAGAGGTTTTGCCTGGTTTTGAGCTATATATATAAACTGAATCAACTATTGTGTCTGGCTTCCTTCGTTTAACCCGGTGTCTTTGCGATTCTTCTGTATTATATTTAGTTGTAGCTCATTATTTTGGTTGCTGTATAGTCTTCCATCATGTGATTAGTTCATGATCTATTGACCGGTTTTTCTGTCATGGACATTTTAGTTGTTTCCAGTTTGGGGCTGCTGTGAATAATGTTTCTGTGACCATTCCATCCCCTGTCTTTTGGTGAACGAAGCAGTGCATAGTTCTGTAGTGTAGATACCCGGGAGTGGAGTAGTAGTTGCAGTATGATTCTGCCAAACCTAGTAAGTGAGTCCATTCAACCAAAGCTCTCATATAAGTCTACTTTTAAAAATATTTATTTATTTGGCTGCACCAGGTCCTAGGTTGAGGCATATGGAATCTAGTCCCCTGACTGGGGATTGAACCCAGGCCCCTGCGTAGGGAGTGCAGAGTTCTAGCTATTGGACCACCAAGGAAGTTCCTAGAAGTCTATTTTTGTTCCTTTCTTTTTTCCACTGAGAGAAGTCACCATGGATTTTTTTTTTTTTTTCCCCAGACTGGAACATTTAGACAAGTACAGAGAGCATTCTCTTCAACTTTTCCATTCCATGCCGTGTGATACGGTTTCAGACCCTCTCCACCTTTTTCCTCCTCCTGCGTTTTCTCTTCTCTCTCCTCTAATCTCAAGGATGCTCTCTGTGATGCTCCGTTTGTGACTCTCAGCCAATATACTCGGCACCTGCTTCACACAAGGTGATGTAATGGCCCTGACTGAACTGAGCTCGTCGTGAGAAAGTGTCTCCAGGCCTCCTGGACTCGAACGAGGTTCAAGGAGTGAGATCGGAAAGCTCTGGGCACTGGTATATATGTGTGCCACCCCCATGGCCCTCGGGGATGGTTAATACCAGCAATAACACCAGCAACCACAAAGGAAAAGACTTCTCAAGCAAACCACAAAAAACTTATGAGACAGAAAAAGGGTGCATTTAATAACATCCAAATAAAGATTTCTTTTAATTGAGGACACTGTGGGACAAATATCAAATGACAGAGAGGAAAAACTATATTTAAAATGTCTAAAATCAATGAGAGGAGCTTCCCTGGTGGTCTGGTAGTTAAGAATCCACCTTCTAATGTAGGGGACACCGGTTTGATCCCTGGTTAGGGGACTAAGATCTCTCATTCTGCGGAGCAACTAAACCTGCATACTGCAACCACTGAGCCTGTGTGCTCTAGGGCCCATGCACCACAACTAGAAAAAGCCTGCACTCTGCAACAAAGACCCAGCAAAACCAAAAATAAAAAAGTAAAATCAATGAGAAGAATATCCAGAATGTATATTAAAAAGGAACAGCTGCAAGTCAGCAAGAGAAAAAGACAGCCACTCTGATAGAAAACAGGGCAAAGAGGATGAGCAGGTGAGGAGGAGACCCAAAACTCTGACAGGCACCTGAGCAGATGCTGGAAATTATTGGTAAGGGATCAGGGAAGGGCACATTGAAAGAACAGTGAATCATCCTGTCCGTCTGGCAAAAATTAAGACTTGGAAAAATGCCAAGTAGAGGTTGAGACTGTGGGGACCTGGGGACCCTCGTGTACTGACAAGCAGCCAGCCATTCCTGAGGGCCACTTGGCGCTGAAAGTGAAAGTGTTAGTCATTCGGTTTTGTCTGACTCTTTTCAACCCCATGAACTTCAGCCCGCCAGGCTCCTCTGTTCATAGGATTCTCCGGGCAAGAATACTGGAGTGGGTTGCCATTCCCTTTTCCAGGGGATCTTCCCGACCCAGGGATTGAACCCGGATCTCCTGCATTGCAGGCAGCTTCTTTACCACCTGAGCCACCAGGGAAGCCCCAACTTGGCAATACAGTCAAATCAAATGTGTGCATGGAGCTGTGACCCCTCAATTAGCTCCTGGATGTGCATCCCTCGGTTCCACCTGGGGACATATGCTAGGATGTTCACCGCAATGTTATTTGGGGAGAGCTGGGGGCAACCTGACCCACTCCAGTGTTCTTGCCTGGAGAATCCCAGGGACGGGGGAGCCTGGTGGGCTGCCGTCTATGGGGTTGCACAGAGTCGGACACGACTGAAGCGACACAGCAGCAGCAGGGGGCAACCTGGGTGTTACCTCCCCAGATGAGAGGGTGAATAAACAGAGGCAGACAGTCACCAGAAGGGCCTGCAAAACTCCCACAGGCATAGACAAGGTGTCCATGGAACAACATGGGTGGGTCCTAAAACAAGTAGTGATGACTAACAGGAGGAAGAAATGCTATTAATATCTTATGATATAATGCCCAATGACACAGAATGATTTCTGTTATATACACAATTCTAAGGAAAAACTTAGACACTTAATATACAAGTGTGCATTATATAGTGTATAATAGATAAATGTATGATTGGATAGCATAATTATATTAGCCTAAATATCTAATTATATAATTATGCATTATATCATTCAACGATGTGGTACAAGCTTGTACGACATATAGTATAGTTGTATCAATAAATCTGTATTTAACTATGTAACATGTAGCAGTCCATTATACACAACTCTCTAGGTATCAATATAATTTTACTGAACTGCAAGATATTGTTTTGTATAGCTTAATATATACCATTTCATTGTAATAATGATAATAATTTGTTTTTGGCTGCACCATATGGCATGCGGGATTTTAATTCCCTGACCGGGCATTGAACTCGTGCCCCCTGCAGTGAAAGTGCAGAGTCCTAACCACTGGACCACCAGGGAAGTCCCAATAATAATTTTCTAAAAATATTTATTTATTTGGCTGCAATGGGTCTTAGTTCCAGCACGCAGAACCTTTTAGTTGTGGCATGCAAACTCTTGGATGTGGCATGTGGGATCTAGTTCCCCAACCAGGGATCAAACCCTGGGCGCCCTGTATTGGGAGCACAAAGCTTTAGCTACTGGACCATCAGGGAAATCCCCCAATAATAGTTTTAATAGCTCCCTATGTCAATCAGTTACCATGTGGTAGGCTCTAATTGGTTTCCTCATGGAGTCTTCACAATCCTAGAAGGAGGGGACTATCCCAGATTAATCTAGTGAACAGAGGAAGAAACTGAGGCCCAGAGGCAAGAAGTTAACTGCCCAGCAGGAGGCCCAGGTGTGTGTGGCATCCTGCTTTGGGACTTTAATCCCCACAGGAGCAGGAAGAAGCTGGTTGCCCCTCTCAGGTTCCCCAATTTACAAAGCCCAGGGCACTCATCTGTATAAAGGGTGGCCCAACTAGTGGCCATAGGTGGCTCTGGCAGCTCCTGGGGAGATGAGGATTAGTATTCTGGGGGATGTAGCCTGGCCCTGCTAAAGCGATTTTTTGTTATAACTAAGAGATTTTATGCAAATATAGAGACAGTATAGTAGAGTGGTTAAGAACCCTGCCTCTGGGTTCAAATCCCTGGCTCAGCCTCTGTGTGACCTTGGGCAGGTTGCTCTACCTGTCTGTACTCAGGCTTATCTGGAAAATGAGCACCATAAAAGTACTGACTTCCCAAGATTATTGTGAGAACTACAGTCATCGCTCAGCAACTGCAGGGGCTTGGTTCCCAGACCCCCTTGGATACCAAAATCTGTCCCATTTCATTTAAATGGTGTAATATTTGCATGTAACCTACACACATCCTCTGGCAACATTTAAATAATCTTTGTGCGTGTGTGCTAAGTTGTTTCAGTCATGTCTGACTCTTTGCAACCCTATGAACTGTAGCTCGCTAGGCTCCTCTGTCTATGGGATTCTCTAGGCAAGAATACTAGAGTGGGTTGCCATGCCCTCCTCCAAGGGATTTTCCCGACCCAGGGATCGAACCCAAGTCTCATGTCTCCTGCATTGGCAGGCAAATTCTTTTCCACTAGCACCACCTGGGAAGCCCAAATCATCTTTAGATTACTTATAATACCTAATACAGTATAAATGCTATGTAAATAGTTGCACATACAATGTAAATGCTATGGAAAATGTTGCGGGCCTGTACCAAATTCAAGTTTTGCTTTTTAGAAACTTCTCGAATTTAAATGCATGCTCAGTCTCTTCAGTCATGTCCAACTCTGTACAACCCTATGGACTGTAGCCTACCAGGTTCTTCTGTCCATGGGATTCTCCAAGGCAAGAATACTGGAGTGAGTTGCCATGCCCTCCTCCAGATCTTCCCAACGCAGGAATTGAACCCACTGAGCCTCCTGCATCTTCTGCATCACAGGTGGATTCTTTACCACTGAGCCACCCAGGAAGCCCTGAATTTAAATATATACATGTATATAAAATTTAAATATATGTATATAATTTATATATGGTTGGTTGAATCTTCAAATAGGAAACTCACAGGTATGGGAGGCAACTGTACCTCATTTATTTAGGTCGTGTCCTTAAAACCATACATGGCAAGGACCACACATGTTTGATTTCCCCTCTAAACAATGTAAATAATGACAGGATTGTTGTGAGAACTAAAAAATGACATGCAGTGAAAAGGTCCTAGCTCAGGGCCAGCAATGCAACAGGTGCAGGAAAGACATCTGCTATGGCTAGTACTCCTTCCTCATCAGTTTTTATAATAGTGATGATGAAGCTAATTTTCCCTGTATAGGTAATTTTTAAATACAATTTTAAAGATTATTTCCATTTACAGTTATTACAAAATATTAGCTATATTCCCCATGTTGTATACTGTCCTTGAGCCTGTCTTGCACCCAACAGTTAGTACCTCCTCCTTCCCGCCCCTTTATTCCCCCTCCCCCCACTAGTAGCCACTAGTTTGCTCTCTGTACTTGTGAACCTTCTTTTTTGTTATATTCACTAGCTTGTCATATTTTTTAGGTTCCACATATAAGTGATATCATGCAATATTTGTCTTTGACTTATTTTGCTTAGCATGCTGCTGCTAAGTCGCTTCAGTCGTGTCCAACTCTGTGCGACCCCATAGACGACAGCCCATCAGGCCCCTCCATCCCTGGGATTCTCCAGGCAAGAACACTGGAGTGGGTTGCTGTTTCATTCGCTTAGCATAATACCATCCAAATCCATCCATGTTGCTTCAAATGGCAAAATTTCATTCTTTTTTATGACTGAATAGTATTCCATTGTGTATATGTACCGCATCTTCTTTATACATTCATCTGATGATGGATACTTAGGTTGCTTCCATCTCTTGGCAACTGTAAATAATGCTATGAATACTAGGTGCATGTATTTTTTTTAATTAGCGTTTTTTGCTTTTTTTGGATACAAACTCAGGAGTGGAATTGCTTCATATGGTAGTTCTATTTTTATTTTTTCAAAGAAACTTCCATACTATTTTCCATAGCAGCTTCACATGTATTGGTACAGTTTTAAGTGCTGGAAATAATCTAATTTAATACTTGCAGCAGCCCTGTAAGGTAGGTGCTATTAATATCCTCTTTACCAATTGAGAAAACTACCCACAGAAAGGTGAAGTGACTTATCCAAGGTCATGCAAAGGAGTGGCAAGGCAGGAATTTGGATCCAGTCTGGCTTATTCTTAATCATAGTGTGTGATGTTTTCTTTTTAAAAAATTAAAAATTTCATTATTTATTTATTGGCTGTGCTGGGTCTTTTTTGCTGCGCGGACTTCTCTAGTTGCGGCCAGCGGTGGCTATACTCTAGTTGTAATTTGCGGGCTTCTCATTGCAGTGGCTTCTTTTGTTGCAGAGCATGGGCTCTAAGGAGCAGGTTTCAATAGTTGGAGCTCCCGGGCTCTAAAGTACAGCCTCAGTTGCTGTGAGGCATGGACTGAGTCGCTCCGCAGCAGGTGGAATCTTCTTGGACCAGGAATCGAACCCGTGTCTCCTGCATTGGCAGGCAGATTCTTTACCAGAGCCACCAGGGAAGCCCTGTATGATGTTTTTTAAAGCCAGGAGAACCGGGTGCTCATTCCGATTCTGCTGCGTGACATCAAGCAGGGCCTTCACCACTCAGAGCCTCAGTTTGCTCTCTGTGAAATAAGAGAACTATGGCACTATGGCGTAGGAGGACAGAGGGTAGCTACCTTATAGACACTCCCCCTGAGCTTTTCCACCCCAAGCACACCTTCGGCAGAGGTTTGGAGTCTGTGGGCGGGGCACCGTCTGAGGGCGGGGCCTTGGTCGCCCGGGTCCAATGGGAGCCCGGGGGCGGGGACCTCCTCCCAGCCCTGTCCAGCACACGAGTCCTCCACGCAGTTCCATCTACCCCGCGGGTGCCTCTGGCGTCCCCAGAGGTCTCCGACCCCAACCCGCCCCCAGCCCACCCGCCCGGCCTTCAGCCCCTTCCTCTTAGTCCCCGACTTCAGTCCGACTTCAGACGCCTCGGGCTTCGACATCATGGGTGACGGAGGAGAGGGCGAGGATGAGGTCCAGTTTCTGCGGACCGTGCGTATCTCTGTGTTGGGGTCTCTGGGACTGTCTCTCGGGTCCCTCTGAGTGTCTCTTTGTCTCTGAAGTCTCTGTCCTGATTGCTTGTGGTCACTGAGACTCACGGTCTCTTCCTCTGTCCCTTTGGGTGACTGTCACTCTTATGTTTCTCTGTTTTTCTCTCTCAGTCTTCCCCTGCCTTCCTTGCCAGAGAACCAGCAGAATTTGGGACTGCAAAATGGGGAGTGGGGGTGTCTTCCGCCACCTTCTCTGACACTAGCAATTTGTCCCAGAGAATGGGGCCGCTGAGAGAGCACTCCCCTCCCACCTCTCTGGAAGCAGGCACTTGGGGAAGGTGGTTCTAATTCCTGAGCTTAATTTAGCTGCCCCCCTCCCCCACCCCCCACCTAGCCCTAATTCTCTTCTTGCTCCAGACTCTGACCTATTTAAATTCTTGGGAAGGGGGCTGGTGTGGGTTGAAGGACCGAACTCCCCTGAACTCCCAGCCCTTGAGGGTCTCCTGAGGGTCCCTCTGGTTCTGGGTCTTCTTTCTTCCCCCACTTGGTCTTGGGGAGAAGGGTCAAATATGGATGCTAATGGTCTCTGGGTGGTGTCTCTCCGGATCTGTCTCTTTGAGTTGTTTGCACCTCTGTCTCTCTCCATCTCTGTCTCCCTGTCTCTGGCTTTGTTCTTCAGCTTCAGGCCATCTGCGTTTCACACCGCGTCTTCAGTGTCAAAGACTGTGTCTCTCCCCGCATCTCTGATCCTTGACTGGGGGGGTGGGGCAGGGCAGGGAATTGGAACAACAGGTGTCCCTCCCAGAATAGACCGTTTTTCTGGGGCCTGGTCAGGGGACAGGAGAGAGGATGGAGGAGGGGTTGCCCATCTCAGTGTCCTTCCCATTTTTCCTCCCAGTGGTTCTGCTGGGTGTGGGGGTGTGAGGAGGGGAGACGACGTTCTCACTACTGGGCCAGGTCTGCTGATCCTGCACTAGCCCTTCCCCACCCGCTCCGGGCCCTGGGAAATGCTGACACAGCATTCCGGCCCCAGAATAGGACCCTGGTGAGCCAGCTCTGGTTTCCTGGGAGGGAGGAACGAACAGCTGGGGCTGGTAGTGAAGGATGGGGACAGCTGGACATTCGGCCATGGGAGGAGGCCTAGCTTCACCCTAGATGCTTGCCCCAGCTCCAGCCCCTTAGCAGACATCATGGGTTGGGCTCTGCCCTGCTCCCCAGCCCTAATAAGACCATGGCCATGGCCATGAGCCCTTGAGCAGCCACTCTGCATCAGGCGCCATGCCCAGGGCCTCAGCCTCCGGAGGCATCTAATTATATCCTTGCCGCTCTATCTTCTGAGGTAGGGCCCTATCTTTATCTCCCTGGGAGTTTTGAGGGAAACCGAGGCCTGAGTGGCAGAGTCACTGACCAAGGTCAAGGCCAGGAAGTGTCATCTCTGGATGCCCCTGGGTACAGCCCTCTTGCTTTCACAAGAGGAAGACTGGGCTCCGACTTGCCTGGGTAGCCAGCGTTGGGTTCTAGAGGCCTGGCTTTGGCATCTCTTGGCCCCAGACTGGGTCCATTTTCCTGAACTTTATTGAGGTTATCGGGTGATTTTCTCAAACTCTCATCCCACCAGTAAGAAATATATTTTATATTGCAACCCAGTACATGCATCTATACACATATATTATAAAAAGTCAACTTTATCGAGTTATAATTGACAGGCAATAAGTTGTACCCATTTTAGGTGTTACAGTTGACAAGCTGTCCACACCCATGTAACCACTATCATAATCAAGACACAAGACATTTCCTTTACCCCAGAAAGTTCCCTTGGGCTCTTTTCAGTAATCATCCTGCTCATCTGCTTTATGTTACCATAGATTCCATTAGTCACTAACCAGTGTTTCATGTAAAGTATATGCTCATTTGTCTTGCTTCTTTTGCATACTGTAATATTTTTGACATTAATCTATGTAGCATGTATTAAGAATTCATTCCTTTTTTGTTGCTAAGTATTCCTTTGTGAATATGCTGCAATTTGTTTATCGGTTCACCTGCTGATGGACATTTGGGTTGCCTCCAGTTCATAGTATTATGCTCGAATTAGGTGCATTCACACATGCCTATTTTTAACTGAAACAAGTTTCATAAAATGTAGGTAGCCTTTAGAACATGAGGGGCATGCTGCTATTTTCTGTTCTTGCTCTACTTTTATTTCACTTTTTAAGCATGATGCCCATGGTCCCCAAATTCCTTTCATTTCCTTCTGATGGGTGGCAACATCCAGCCTTGCCCAGGCTGGGGTTTCTCAAAGCTCGGCCCAGGTCAGAACCTCCTTGGGTCTGGTTAATGGTCCAGATTCCCCACTGACCCCAGAGCTACTGAATCAGGCTCTTGGTATTGAGGGGGAGAGTAGGGCAGCTAGGAAGTTACCTTTTTAACCAGCCTCCTCCCACTTCATTCTGATGTAGGAGAAAGTTAGAGATTCATTGGCATAGGGATTAGGCTCCCTGTCTCTGGTTTACATCTTGGTTTCGCCTGTTTCCTAACTTTGGGCAAGTGATTTTTATTTTTCTCTCTGAGCCTCCATTTCCCAGTCTGGAAAATGAGTACAAAAATATGTACCCTGAGGGTTCAAGGGGTACATGCAAATATCTCTCTGAGCTCATCTCCCACTTTCTCCCCTACTCTTGAAGACAGCACCACCAGGCTGTCTCCCTTGCTTTTTCTGTTTTTTAAATTAATTATTCATTTATTTGGCTGCACCGGGTCTTAGTTGCAGCTTGTGGGATCTAGCTCCTGGACCAGGGATCAAACCTTGGGCCCCTGGCATTGGAAGCACAGAGTTTTAGCCACTGGACCACCAAGGAAGTCCCTCCCTTGCTTTTTCTGAACACCCTCAGCCTCAGGCCTTTGCACAGGCTGCCTCCTCTTCCTGGAACATTCTTCCTCCAGAGATGATCAGGCCTGATTCTTTCTTGTTATTCAGACAAGGTTCAGCTCAAATGTCACCTCCTTGCAGAGGCGGTCACTTCACCCCCCTCACTGATGTCATCTCTACCCCCAAGAGCCACTCACTTACATCACCCTGAGTTATTTTTTTCCAGAGCACTTACACTAAAATTAAAATTATAAATTGATTCACCTTTTTTTTTTTTTTCCCCCTCACTGAGCAGCATGCAGGATCTTAGGTTCCCTGACCAGGGATTGAACCCATGCCCCCTGCAGTGGAAGCACAGAGCCTTAACCACTGGACAACCAGGGAAGTCCCTGATTCACCTGTTCATTACATCTCCCATAAGGATGTCAGCTCCACAGCCAGGGATTTTGCCTGCTTTATTTGCTGTTTTATATCCACACGTAGTCAGTGTCTAGCACAGAGCAGATGCTCAGTGTTTATTAGATGCATGTAAAGCCCTGAGCATGAAGTCTAGCAGACAGTAGGTGCTTGATAAATGCAAACCATACAATCCCTTTGAATAGATAGCATATACCCGGATGTCGGGGTTGGGGGTTATAGAACAGAATAGTCCTGGGTCCCCTCCTCCCAGGCTGGATAGAAAGAAAGAGGGCTGTCTATGGGGAGTGGAGCCCAAGGTTTGCTGGAAGGACTAGGGGCTGTGTGACTTCCGGCAGGACGCCTAACCTCCTTGAACCTATTTCCTTGGCTGTAAAATGGAATAATCACTGCCTTACTTGGTGGTTAAACACCGAAGTCTCCATCAGTATTTTTCCCCCCATCAGTTTTGGTTGAAACCTCTGTCAGTAAAAGTGTTGAGCATGCCCCTAAGTACATTTATATTAATTATAAATGTAATACAGGCTACTCAACTAACATATCAAGAAGTAGTCTAGTGTTCTAAGAGTGAGGCATATTGGGAATTCCCTAGAAGTCCAGCGCTTTCATTGCCAAGGGCCTGGGTTTGAATGAAAACAACAACAACAACAACAAAAAGGCGGTGTGTGGCATATAGAGCTGCAGCATTGGGATCAAATCTCAGCTATGCCATATTCCAGCTGTGTGACCTCAGGCAAGTCACTTCACCTCTCTGGGCCCGTGTTTCCACAGGTTCAAATACCAGGACTTATCTCAGAAGTTTGTTCATTTTACCTACATTTTAAATTTACTTCAAGCTTAGAGAAAAGTTGTGAGGTTAGCTCAAAGGACTCCCACGTAGCCTTCAGTCATTTCCCCCAGATGTTAAGATGCTTTCCCTTCCCTTCTCCCTCTCCCTCTCTCCAAATGTCTTTTCTTAAACTGTTTGAGAGTAAGTTGTGGACATGATAACCTTAACTCCTAAATCCTTCAGTGTCTGATTCTTAAAAAACAAGGGCTTTCTCTTCTTACAAAGGGGAAGATGATGGCTCAGATGGTAAAGAATCCATCCGCAATGCTGGAGGCCTGGATTTGATCCTTGGGTTGGGAAGATCCCCTGGAGAAGGGAACGACAACCCACTCCACTATTCTTGCCTGGACAATCCCATGGACAGAGGAGCCTGGCGGACTAGAGTCCATGGGGCCTCAAAGAATCAGATACAACTTAGTGATTAACACTTGGCTGTTGTTGGTGGTCTCTCACAAAACCACAGCACAGTTATCAAAATCAGGAGATTTCATGGGAACTTCGCTGGTGGTCCAGTGGTTAAAACTTCACAATTTCAATGCAGGTGACATGGGTTCGATCCCTGGTTGGGGAACTAAGATTCCACATGCTGTTTGGCATGGCCCCCCAAAAAATCAGGAGATTTCTGATGGCTGTGATACCATCATCTAATTCACAGGCTATATTCACCTGTCACCAGCTGTCTCTATACCGTCTTTGCAGCATCTCCCCTTCATCCAGGATCCAGTCCAGGCTCTGGCACTGCATTCAAGAGTCACTAGACAGCACTCCTTAAATGATAACTACTATTAAAACAACACACAAAAGAGAAGTTGAGATCACTGCGCTTAAAAGCCATTTAACTCCAGAGGCCAATATTTTCCATCCTTTTGGACCCCCACCTGGGAGTCCCTGGAGCCACTTGGCATGGGTGCGTGCTAAGTCGCTTCAGTCGTGTCCAACTCTTTGCAACCCCATGGACTGTAGCCCGCCAGGCTCCTCTGCCCATGAGATTGCCCCGTGATTCCAGGCAAGAATACTGGAGTAGGTTGTCATGCCCTCCTCCAGGTGATCTTCCGGACCCAGGGATGGAACCCGCTTCTCTTAAGTCTCCTGTCTTGGCAGGCAGGTTCTTTTACCAGGGCGCCCCCTGGGAAGCCCGGAGACCGTTGGACTGGAGTTCAAATACCAGTTCCTCCTCTTATCAACCATCTGGGCTTGGACAAGCCATGTCCCCTCATTGAGCTTCTGTTTCCATATTTTAACACTGGGATGACACTGGCTCGGATCTCATGGGGATTTTAGAGGCATGTAGAGCCCTCAACTCGAGCCCCTGCTGGATAGATGGCGAGGGTGGGGGTTACTAGCAGTATCTTTTCCACGAGGGGAAGGGGTAGACCGGGGGGCGGAGTCTCGGGGCGGCGCCTCCCCTGACGCTCGGCCCGCCCCCAGGACGACGAGGTGGTCCTGCAGTGCAGCGCCACGGTGCTCAAGGAGCAGCTCAAGCTCTGCCTGGCCGCCGAGGGCTTCGGCAACCGCCTCTGCTTCCTGGAGCCCACCAGCAACGCCCAGGTCTGTGCGGGACAAAGCAGAGGGTCTGACGGCAGAGAGGCCGGGACCTGAAGAAGGGGGTCTGGGGGGGTCTGGAGAGGGGGTGCTCTTCCCACGAGGGAAAGGGGCGAGGTCTGGGGTGGGCGGAGGTCTGAAGAGGGAGGGGCGGGGGGCGGAGGGTCTTCAACCCAAGGCAGAAGGGCCGGGAGGGTCAGGGGGTGCTAGCAGGGGGCTGACTAGGGAGGGGCTGGAGGCTGAGAAGTGGAGGGAGTTTGGGGTCCGAGCCTGAGGTGTACTCAGGATCTGAGGGAGGAGGTGGCCTGGGGGGATGGGGTGGGGGCTGGGAGAGGGAGGGGATCTGGAGACTGACGGAGGAGGCGGCCGGGGGCCTGAGGTGCCTGGGGTGGGAGGCTCAGGGGGGCGGTGTGAGGCCGGACTCGCCCTGGTGCATTTGAATCCGTGACCGCCGCTGTCTGAGGGAGGGGCAAGAGCTAGGACTGTCTGCTGGTGATGGCGGGAGGTGGGGATTCTCTGCGGGGAAGGCCAGGAGGAGGCTCCAGAGTTGGAATGGGCGCAGTGTGTCTTGCTGGGGGAGGGCGAGGGCTGAGGCCTCTTGAGATTAGGTGGGGTGTGGACACTTCTGTGAGGTTCGGGCGGGATAAAGGGGTGTTCAGGAGGAGGAGAATAGAGGTATTTCCTGGGATGTTGGCGCGGATGTGGGGGTGTCTGAAGTGGGCGGCAGAGGGTAGGGCTTCTTGGAGGGTTGGGGTCAGGTCTGGGTCTCTAAGGGGTGTAGGTATTTAGATTAGGGGCAGGGGTGCACCAGCACTTTGGAGCTTTCAGGGCCATGTTCACCTCTCCCTACCCCTACCCACCCCCTCCCCAGAATGTACCCCCCGATCTGGCCATCTGTTGCTTCGTCCTGGAGCAGTCTCTGTCCGTCCGAGCCCTACAGGAGATGCTGGCCAACACCGTGGAGGCCGGTGTGGAGGTGAGGCTCCCCCCAGGTGGGATGGGTGGCAGGGACGGGTGGGAGGACCTGGGGGTCATTTACCGTCCTCTCTTCTTCCTCTCTCTGCCCTGCCCCCCGCAGGCCCTCAATTTGGATAAGTGGGTAGGTCTGGCCTTGGGTGTCATCTGTTCTTGCTACCTCTCCTGACCCCAGGCCTGCCTCTTGGGCCCAAACCCTGCACACAGGGGTTGGGGGTCTCCCCCACCCCGGTTGTCAAGGTCTGTGGAGCCCAGAAAAGGCCAGGCAGGAAGGAAGGAAGGAAGGGGGTGGGGGCTTTTGAGCCCCCTGTTCCGCCACCCACTCCTTCCTCCTCTTTTCCATCCTTTCCTCCAACTCCGCTCCCAGCTCTTCTCTGCATGGGACCTCTCCCCTCATCACCTTCTGCCGCCCCAAGTGTGGATCCCCTCTGGTCCAGGAGTGGGTCTGCCATGTGATCACGTGGCCCCATCACATGGCCCCCTCAGAGCATGGGCATGTGATGGGCATGTGATGGGGCATGATGCCTTTGAGCATCCGGGTGTACCCACCCCTCCAAGAGGGGCTGAGTCTCCTTGTGCCTGGGGGTGAGGGGGTGGTGGCAGCACAGGGCAGGTCTCTATGGACGATGCTCCAAGGCAACAACTGGCAGGACAGTACCGGTGCCCAGACGTGTTATGACGGGTGACAGCAGAGGGGGCCAAGGTCCATGGAACATGAGATACGGGGGCTTCCCGGAGTGACCCTAGGTATCTGAACCTCTGGAAGAGGGGTTCAGCCCCCTGGGTGACTTTGGGGCCTGGCTAACAAGTTGAAGGAGGCGAGGAGGACAGAGTGGGCTTTGGGGAATATAAAACACCCCATCCACAGCTTTCTCAGAGACCAGACCCTGCTTCCCCGTGGAAGCAGGGAAGCTGAGGCAGAAAATCTGTTTCTGGTCTGAGCTGAGTTTTCTTCGAATTCAGGCCTGAGCATGGTGTTTTCCGGGGAGCATAATCCCTCCTGGTAGGCCAGATGTTTCAGGGGGGCGCCTATTCTCACTCTGTGCCCTCCGTGCTCCCACAGTCGTCCCAGGGTGGGGGACACAGGACACTCCTGTATGGCCATGCTATCCTGCTCCGGCACGCGCACAGCGGCATGGTGAGTGCATCCAGGATGGGGTGGGGCAGGGTGGGGGCGAGGGGGCAAGGGGACAATGCCCACAGGAGGCTCACTCCCCACTCCAACCCTAGTACCTGAGCTGCCTCACCACCTCCCGCTCCATGACTGACAAGCTGGCCTTCGATGTGGGACTTCAGGAGGATGCAATAGGTACAGGGGCTGGAGGAAGGAGGTGTGATGGGGACACCGCAGCAGGGAATTGGGGTGCAGAAGGTCTGCAGGAATCTGGGAGTGGGCAGACATGGGGGACTTTGGATAGTCTGGGGGTGTGGATGGACATATTCTGGACAGAGAGGTTTGGGTGGACATGGGGGAACTCTAGGCAGAGAGTCTGAGGGCGAGAATGGGAAATTGAGGCAGGAGTAACAGGAGAGTCTGGGGAGGAGGGTTTGGAAGGCTCCGTGGCTGGGAATGCCTTGAGGAAGAGCACTGTTACCTGGAAAATTCCATGCGTCCAGGGGGTCGCAGAGTCAGACATGACTGAGTGACTGACCACACACGCACACACATCCAGAGAGCCCTCTCCTCCCCCACCCATAGGAGAGGCCTGTTGGTGGACGACGCACCCGGCCTCCAAGCAGAGGTCGGAAGGAGAGAAGGTCCGAGTTGGCGATGACCTCATTCTTGTCAGTGTCTCCTCCGAGCGCTACCTGGTGAGCAGCCCCTCCCCCACCACAGCTCCTGCTGCCCCCCGGGGCTGGGGGTTCATGGGACCCACCCTATCGCCTCATCATGGGTTTGCCTGGTCTTTGGCCCCAGTGTCCTGACTCCCAGTTTCCGGTTTCCATCCAATTTCTGGTTTCCATCCAGTTTCTGGTTTCTGATGCCCCATTTCCTGACTTGATCTCGGTTTCCTGATCTGTGACCTCTGATTTTCTGTCTGCCCATTTTTTGGCTTCCACCTTGGTTTCTGACTGACTCTGGAACTATTGTTCACACCCTATCATCTCTGACCCCCGTATCCTGGTGGCCCCCAGCACCTGTCGACAGCCAGTGGGGAGCTCCAGGTTGATGCCTCCTTCATGCAGACACTGTGGAACATGAACCCCATCTGCTCTGGCGGTGAAGAGGGTGAGGACCCCAGGCTTCTAGCCCCTAAGCAGATACCCCCAAAGCAGACCTCCAACATCACTCCTCAGACCCCAAATCTAGATCTCCCAATTATAACCCTTGCTCTTAGATCTCCAACTGATGCCAAATCTGAGACTCTAGAGCTCAAATCTCCAAACTGAAAACTCAACGTCAGATTCTAAATTCAGACCCCAAAACTTATATGCCAAACTCAAGTCCTAGAGGTCAGACCCATAAACTCAGATCCAAAGCTTGAAACATTAAATTTGGAGCTTATCTGTCAGATTCAAAACCTCTAAAGGCAAGCACAAGCTTATCCCTCAACCCCCAAAACCAGCCCCCACAAATTCAAACTCAGATCTCCAATCTAAGACCCCTAATTCAGACCTCAAACTCAGTCAATCAACCTCAGTCCTCCAACTTTAACCTCAAATCTCCAATATCATCTCTTAGTTCAGACTGCCATACTAAGACCCTAAATAAACCATGGCCCCAAAACTTTGACCCCAAATCTCATACCTCAAACCTCAGAGCCCTAAGCCAGACCCAAGCTGAGACTCAAGTCACAGATAACAAAATTCAGGCCTTAATCTCAGACCCTGATACTCAAATCCACCAGTTTGTAACTACAAAGCTCCTATCTCCCCAGACTCAGACCCAAAAGTTAAAACTTTCAAATCTCAGACCTCAAACCTCAGATACTAGCCTCAGACTTCCAAAGTAACACTTAAAATTCAGACCCCAACTTCAGATCCAACCACTGTACTTCTAAACCCAGGCCTCGAAGCAAGCCCTGGAACTCTGACCCCAGTGTCAGGGAATATTAAACCCAAATCTTTGATGATGTTCCCTGACCCAACCTCAAAAATCCAAACTCAGACCTTTAAAGCCCAGACCTGCAAACCTCCCAACCTCAGCCCCACACACCCAGACCCCCAAAATTAGATCCCCACCTCAGACTCCAAATCTCATGCCTCTAGCTCAGGCCTCAAACTGAGCCCAAATCTCAGACTACCACTTTGTACCTTCAAACTCAGATGTCCTATTGCAGACCCCCAAACCCAGCCCCCAGCTTCCCACAGGGCAGAAGGAGGGCCCTCAGTTTTGGTTCCAGACCTTTTGGGGGCTCCAGCTCCCCGTGACCACCTGCCCTTGCTTCTGTCCAGGCTATGTGACCGGTGGCCACGTCCTCCGCCTCTTTCATGGACACATGGATGAATGTCTGACCATTTCTCCTGCTGACAGTGATGACCAGCGCAGGTCTGGGCTTGGGACAAGAGGGTCTGGGGTCTTGGGGCTGAGGGGTGGGTGGCAAAGTTTGGCTGGGGAGACTGGACCTTACTATCTTCCACGTGCCCAGACTTGTCTACTATGAGGGAGGATCTGTGTGCACCCACGCCCGCTCCCTCTGGAGACTGGAACCGCTGAGAATCAGGTAGGGGTCGGGTTGGGGGAGGCAGGATTCAGGGGTTGTGAGGGGTTCCTGGGGGCCTGGGAAGAGAAGAGGGTTTTGAAGGAAGAGCTGAGGAAGAGACTGGAGGGTTCTGAGGGAAAATCTGGGGTCCCTAAGGGAGCAATGAAGGTCCTTAGGGGTCTTGGGGGTGGTGAGGGTTCCTCAGGCAGAGATCGGGGATCCTGACTGAAACTGTGGGGAGTGGAGGGGAGAAAATGACAAATCTGGGAAACCTGGGTGCACCAAAATTATCTGGGGAAGCTCTGAGAAAGAGGGCCTGAGAGAAGTTTGGGGTTCCCGAGGGAGACCTGGGGGTCCTAAGAAAAATCTCAGGGCTCCAAGGAAGGCTTGGGGCCCTCTGGAACAGGGCAGAGGGCTTGAGAAGGTTTCAAAGAAGACTGTGGTGTCCATTGAGAGAACTGGGGGACCCTCTGACCCCCACCTCGTCCTTACCCTTTGCAGCTGGAGCGGGAGCCACCTGCGCTGGGGCCAGCCGCTCCGCATCCGGCATGTCACCACCGGGCGGTACCTGGCGCTCGTTGAGGACCAGGGCCTCGTGGTGGTTGACGCCAGCAAGGCCCACACCAAGGCCACCTCCTTCTGCTTCCGCATCTCCAAGGTCGGTGCAATCAGGATGCCTGCTCTCACCTGGAGCTCTAAATTCCACTCCAGCCCCACCTCACACTTTGGAATCTCTTGTTGGGGGGGGGGTTCCCCATTAAACTCCCAAGCAGAGGAGGCTGACCTCTGACCCCTGCCCCTGTAGGAGAAACTGGATACAGCCCCCAAGCGTGATGTGGAGGGCATGGGCCCCCCGGAAATCAAGTATGGGGAGTCACTGTGCTTCGTGCAGCACGTGGCCTCAGGCCTGTGGCTCACCTATGCTGCCCCGGACCCCAAGGCCCTGCGACTGGGCGTGCTCAAGAAAAAGGTGGGTGCCTGGAGAGGGGAGGCCTGGGCTGCAGGCTGGGGCAGGAAGGGGGCTGGGGGTGGTCACGCTTGAACCTTCAGGGTTTGAGCATGGGATTGAGAGAAAGACAAAGACTGAGAGAGAAACTGAGATTGACAGACATAGGAAAAAAGTATATATATATAAATTATATATATAATATATACATTATATATATACACACACACACATATATATATACAGTGGGAGGGAGGTTCAAGAGGGAGGGGAAATATGTATGCTTATGGCTGAGTTTCATTGTTGTACGGCAGAAACCAATGCAACACTGTAAAGCAGTTATCCTCCAATTAAAAATAAATTAAAACAAGAATGAAAATAAAGTGGAACATTTTGGAGGATTTTGTCAAATTACACTAAAAGCTAAAAAGATATGTCCTTTGGCATAAGCGATTCTGATGTTAGAGATTTATCTGTAAGGGAATCAATTGGATAATTGTACAAAGATTTGAGTATATTTATCAATGTAAATGTCCAGTTAAAAAAGAATATATAAATGAAGAGAGAGATATATATAGACAGACATGAAGACAGAAAAATAGAGAAAGATAGACAGAAATATGAAAAGACAGAGATGGAAAGAAAAAGATGGACAGTAACAAACTGAGAACAATATTCAACCAAGTATTGAGTACCCCAGTTGTTCTGGATGTATGTGTGGAAAAATAGGCGAATTAGACTGACCTATTCCCTGCCTTCCCCATCTCAGACACTGACTAAGCTGTCTCTAATGAAGTACAGTTTTACAACCGAACAGTAGGAAAGCTATTAATACTTTTGGTAGAGGGAACAGCATGTGCAAAGGCCCTGAGATTGGGATGAAGTTGGTCTGTTGCAATCACAGAAAGGAGATCTAGTTTGGCTGGCAGAGAGTGAGCAAGGGGTGGATTATAGAGATGAGGGCAGAGAGGGGATGAGAACAGATTGTGTAGGGCCTTGTGGGCTGTGGTGATGGGGGGAGGGGGGGAATCTTGACTTTTACCCTGTATGAGATGGAGCCAGAAGAGAGTTTTGAGCAGGCCTGGGGATGACCTGATTAAGGTTCACAGGGTTCCTGAGCTGCTTGTGGGAACAGACTATGGGAGTGAGCAGAGTTGGAGGAGGGAGTTGGGGTGGGAAGGGGCAGGTGGGGGGTGACCGTGGACAGCACAGGGGTTTCTGTGGAATGAGGATAGGGAAAGAGTCTGGTTGTATTTTGAGGGCAGAGCCAACTGGATTTTCTGACAGATTGGATATCAGGGTGAAAGGGACAGCGAATAAGGATGAGGCCATTATTTTTGCCCTTTATGTCCTGAGCAGCTGGAGGGAGGGAAGTGCCATTAAGTGATTCAGGGACAGCCAAGTGTCAGCTCAGGAGAACAGGCCCCAGGGCTGAGAACAGAGACATGCTGAGTGAATAGACTTGCTAAGTGAATAAGTGGGAAGACTAGAGTGGCACCTGTTTGTAAAAAAAAAGTGAGGCCTGAATTTGGATACAAGAGCAGAGGATTTAGAGACAGGCCTGGACCAGAGAAGGGAATGTGGGAGTTGTTGGCAAGTGGATGATATTTAAAATTGCTGGACTGGGTGGGGTCCTGGGGAAGTCAGCTCAAGGGAAAGTCAGTTGCTGTGATGGGCTCACCTCCCAGAAAGGTGTGCAGGCATTCTGTCTGGGACATGTTAGGTTTGGGGTGCACTGGGGCTTTCTGATGGAGGGGGGATATTAAATAAATAGGAGATACGAATGGAGAGGATCTGGCCTGGACAAGTAGAGACAGAGAGGGAGACAGTGAAAATCAAAGAGGGACAGAAAGAGAGAGAGAAAAACAGATGCTTGGACTTACTTGGTGGTCCAGTGGTTAGGAATCTACCTGCCGACGCAGGGGACGTGAGTTGGATCCCTGGTCTGGGAAGATCCCATGCGCCTTGGGGCAACAAAACCCGCGCACCACAACTACTGAAGCCTGCACTCCTTGACTTTGTTCTCCACAACAAGAGAAGCCACTGCATTGAGAAGCCCATATACCACAGTGAAAATAATAAATAAATAAATAAAATTAAAAAGAGAAAGAGGCAGAGAGAGATGGAGATAGACAGAGAGGGAGGCAGGGAGAAAGAGACAGTGTGGGATAGACATGAGAAAGAGAGAGAGAGACAAAGGTGGACAGACACAAAGAGGACAGACAGAGGGATAGAGAAAGAAGAGAAAGCTAGAGGGGAAAAAAGAGAGCGGGATTGAGGATGAAAGACACAGAGACAGATGGAGAGGGATGGTGGGGGACTGGTAGAGATCTGGTGAAAGATGGGGGCACTCAGGGGGCTAGAGTCTGGGTGGAGGTCTGGGGAGCATGGCCCTGAGTGACTGGGTCCCCCTCCTGACTTCTCTGTTCCACCACTGCCAGGCCATTCTGCACCAGGAAGGCCACATGGACGATGCACTGTCACTGACCCGCTGTCAGCATGAGGAGTCTCAGGCTGCCCGCATGATCTACAGTACTGCTGGCCTCTACAACCACTTCATTAAGTGAGCCTCCAGCCTGCCCTGCCCTAGGGGGCCAGGTCACACCTTGACCCCCATGCTTCTGCAGTTCTTACACCTGACCATTACAGCTCTACCTCTGACATTCACATGTCTAACATAGATAAACTCCTGATCTCTATACACTTGGGGCTTCCTTGGTAGCTCAGCTGGTAAAGAATCTGCCTGCAATGAAGGAGACCCCGGTTCAGTTCCTGAGTTGGGAAGATCCCCTGGAAAAGGGATAAGCTACCTACTCCAGTATTCTTGGGCTTCCCTGGTGGCTCAGATGGTAAAGAATCCACCTGCGATGCGGGAGACCTGGGTTTGATCCCTGGGTCAGGAAGATCCCCTGGAGACGGAAATGGCAACCCACTCCAGTATTCTTGCCTGGAGAACTCCATGGACAGAGGAACCTGGTGGGCTACAGTCCATGGGGTGGCAGAGTCAGACACGACTGACAACTAACCACAGCTATACACTTGACCCCTAATCTGTCCTCTACCAGCCATGACTTTGACATCACATCGCTGATCATTATCTAGTTTCACACCCCTGACACCCAGACCCTCGACCCTAGGCATCCCTTAGCCGTGACCTATGCTTGCATGGCGTGTCCTACACAGACGCTTTGCCCTTGGCGACTGTGTGAGCTCAGGCCGATGCCCCTCTATCCCTGCGCCTCCGTCTCCCCCTCTGTTAAACAGGTGTGTCTGTGGGAGTCCTGCGGAGACTCGGGGTGGGAGGGGGCGGGACTTGCACAGTGTTCCGGGTCCCTTGCTGACCAGTGCGCGGTCCCCGTAGGGGTCTGGACAGCTTCAGCGGAAAGCCGAGGGGCTCGGGGTCCCCGGCGGGCACAGCGCTGCCTCTCGAGGGCGTCATCTTGAGCCTGCAGGACCTCATCGGCTACTTTGAGCCGCCCTCCGAGGAGCTACAGCACGAAGAGAAGCAGAGCAAACTGCGCAGCCTGCGCAACCGCCAGAGCCTCTTCCAGGAGGAGGTGAGGCCGCAGCCCGGGAGGGCGGGGTCTGTGGGAGCTGGGGGCGTGGCCTGTGAGAGGGGCGGAGCCTACCGGGCCTGAAGAAGCGGTGGTCTGAGAGGAGCGAGGCAGGAGGAAGGACCTGTCCGGTGTGAACAGGGCGGGGCAGCAGGGTCATCAGGGACACGCGAGAAGGCGGAGTCTTGAGTGTCCGGACTGAGCGGTGGGCGTGGTTTTGGTGAGGGGCGGAGCGTGTGGCAGAGCAGGGGCGGGGCCTGTGAAAGCGACTTGGGACCGGAGCCTGGAGGCCCGGGGCAGGACTTGTTTCCTTTCGTGCGAGGACGCGGCGCGGTGAGGGTAAGCTCTGAGCCAAGGCAAGCCTGTGGAGGCAAGGCCTGAGAAGTCAGAGGCTGAGCTGCCGGCCTCAGGGGGCGGTGTCTGTAGGGGCGGAGCCTCCGGGGTGGGAGGACAGAACCTGAGTGGGGCATGGTAGGGGGCAGGGCCAGAGAGGTTTTCGGGTATCAGGTAGGTGGTGTAAGGAGGGACTTCAGCTTGAGTCACAGGCTGGGAGTTTGTGTTTTACGAGAGAGACTTGGTGGTCTCCACTCGGCGAGAGGTCTGAGTGGGAGGGGCCGAGAGAGGTGGGAGGGGCCGAGAGAGGTGGGAGGCTGGGGCTGGACAGAGGCCCAGGGTCTGATATTTCCACACGGTGCTTGCGGAGCATTTTCATTTAAAGTCTTCCAGCTTGGGCCCCCTTCCTCTTCAGGGGCTCCCATTCTGATGGGGGCGGCAGACTTAGAAATGATAATACTAACAATAACAACATTTATGGCGTGGGATTAGTATACGCAAAGCGTTTGGAATAGTACCAGCACATAGAAGATGCTATATTGACCATGGTTATTGTTACCGAATTTAGCCCTTACTGTATGTTATGGGTGTTGTATACCTGATATCCTCCCCATAACCCCATGGGGGATTGTAATTCCCCTATTGCAATGGGAATTACAATATGTCACTGAGTCTCAGAGAGATTAAATAACAACCATTTACTGAACAGATGCACCAGAGGGATTATAGTTGTCAACAGAACAAAAATCCGTGTCCTTGTGGAGCTGACATGGGGGAGAGGATATATGATCAATAAAATCGGAGGATTATAGGGTATATTATACAATGATAATAAATGCTAAGGAGAAAAACAAAGCAGGGCAACCATAGAGAGTGCTGGGATTGTTGCACTTTAAGGTAGAATGGGCAGGGACTTCCCTGGCAGTTCAGTGGTACTCCCAACGCAGGGGATGCAGGTTCGATCCCTGGTCAGGGAACTAGATCCCATTTGCCACAACTTAAGATTCCATTCCTGCAACTAAGACCTGGCACAGCCAAAGAAATAAATATTAAATATAAATAAAGTAGAATGGTCAGGGAGGATGACTTGAATGAAGATAGGCAGCTACACCTACACCTGAGGGAAGGGAGATAGAACAAGTACAGGGGCCATGAAGTGGGAGTGTGCTTGAGAGTTTCCAGAATAATGAGGAGGCTGAATTGACCGAAGCTGGGTGAGCTAGAGGAAGAGTGGGAGGGGATGAGCCCAGAGAAGCGACAGGACCAGGCCATGGTGAGGACTTTTGCTTTGGGAGTCACAGAAGAGTTAGGTCTTTGAAAGTCACAACTGGCTAGGGCCAGAGCCACTCTGTGTGACTCCAGCTGGTTGTGTTCTCTACCACAAGGCACTGCATCTCTTACCATGAGCCTAGGGTGTAGATACAATAGTTGTCATAGCAGTCTTATTGTCTATTACTGTTGGAATGAATCCACAAATGTGGCTTATCCATATGATGGCTATGGATGCCTCTCAGCTATGAAAATGAACAAATGACAACTGCATGAGACAATGCTGTTCATCTTTTTTAAACAAAATATTTTTTTATTTGGCTGAGCTGGGTCTTTTTAGTTGTGACATGCAGGATCTATAGTTTTGGCATATGAACTCTTAGTTGCAGCATGTGGGATCTAGTTCCCTGACCAGGGATTGAACCTGGGTCCCCAGCATCAGGAGTACAGAATCTTAGCCACTAGACTACCAGGGAAGTCCCACAGTGCTCTTAATGTTAAAACCTAGTACTGAGCAAAAGAACCCATGTACAAAAGAATACTTACAGTATATGTCAAGTTCAAAAACAGGCAAAATGCCACTAGACTGTTTACCAATGTACACATAGGTAGTAAACATAGAGAAGCAAGGAAAGAATTTCCATACAAGTCAGGATGACAGTAATCCCTGACTGAGAGGGTTGTGTAATCAGGAGGGGCATTGAGCTGACTTCTGGGTGGCTGGCAATGCTCTCTTTCGAGGTTACACAAGTGTTCTTTATATTTGTGTGTTAAACTATAATCACTTAATCTTTATTATTTGCAGATGCTGTCTTTGCAAATATGCCTACTTGCTCAGATTTATTTGTAACCCTCCCCCCGCCCCAAATCAATATTTGCAGTGTATTTGTGGTCATCTGTGGACATGCGCAGAGAGGAAAAAGTTTAAGTCAGCTGATGCCTTGTTTCCAGTTGAGGTTGAACAAGGTGACAGTCTGCCTTTTTATTTCAACTCTCACCTGTAAACAAGCGTCCTTTTCATATTGGCATATTGAGAGCCATACTTCATATTTTTGTGCTTTTTGTTAATTTTGTTGATTAAAATGGCCCCTCAGCACAGTGGCAAAGTGCTGTCTAGTGCTTCCAAGTACAAGACAGCTGTGATGTACCTTACTGAGAAAATATATGAAATACAGTGTCGTTGGTTGTGATTTTAATGTTAATGAATCAACAGCATCTATTATGGTGTCTTTAAACAGAAACACACATAAAACAAGAGTGTGTATTGGTTGCTGGAAATGTGCTCAGAGACTCAGAGATGCTCCCTGTGTTTCCTCTTCGAGCCATGATTCTCAGGATTCACTAATTCAGTGCTCACGTCCACTATACAGAACTTAGCTACTGTGAAAATCAAGAATTGATTGTGCATTTTTATATGCTTTTCTGTGTATCTGTTATAATTCAAAATAAAAGAAGACAAAAGGTTAAAATGTTTTAAAAGGAGAGAGAGAAGGCAAACATCTCTTTGACGGTTAGTAGGGAGAGTGAGCTGGGCCAAATGGGACCAGGAGTAGGGTGCTTGGAAGTGGAAAGGAAGGAAAGAAAATGCTGGAAGGAGAAGCACAGATTCAGTCCTGATGTTAATAGGGATGTGTTATGTTGGGGACAGAGGCAGAGCAGGACAGAGTCAGGCCTGGAGGGCCGTGGAGGAGAAGAGGGAGATAAGAGTGAAGGTGGACATGGAGCCAGAGGCTCTGATTTAACATTATTTATGTATTTATTTGGGCTTCCCTGATAGCTCAGCTGGTAATGAATCCACCTGCAATGCAGGAGACTCTGGTTCGATTCCTGGCTTGGGAAGATCACCTGGAGGAGGGCATGGCAACACACTCCAGTATTCTTGCCTGGAGAATCCCCATGGACAGAGGAGCTTATTGGCTACAGTTCATGGGGTCACAAAGAGTTGGACACAATTGAGTGACTAAGCACAGCACGCATGTATTTATTTATTTTTTTGGCTGTACCTTGTGGCATCTTAGTTCCCTGACCAGGGATTGAACCCGTACCCTCTGCAGTGGAAATGTGGAGTCTTAACCACTGAACCACCAGAGAAGTCCCTGTGACTCTGGTTTAGATCTGAGAACACACAGTCACTAGCTACCGAAGGAATATGAATTAGCAAATTCAAGAAAGGTAAAGAAGGGAGGGCATGGGGTTCCTGTGACGATCTCCTATTTTCTCTATTCCAGGGGATGCTCTCCTTGGTCCTGAATTGCATTGACCGCTTGAATGTCTACACCACTGCTGCCCACTTTGCTGAATTTGCGGGGGAGGAGGCAGCCGAGTCCTGGAAAGAGATTGTGAACCTGCTCTATGAAATCCTGGGTAAGGGGCCCCAGTCTCGACTCCCCCTTGAACACCCCGGGTTCCCAGTCCTATAGGATCTGACCCCTCTTTCCACCTTCAGCCTCTCTGATCCGTGGCAATCGTGCCAACTGTGCCCTCTTCTCCAACAACCTGGATTGGCTGGTCAGCAAGCTGGATCGGCTAGAGGCCTCCTCAGGTAGGAGAACCCATGGGGAGGGGATGGGGACCTGGGGGAGGGGGGGCTGCAGCCGTGTCACCTCTCATGCTGGTCCCTGTGCAGGGATCCTGGAGGTGCTGTACTGTGTCCTGATTGAGAGTCCAGAAGTCCTGAACATCATCCAAGAGAACCACATCAAGTCCATCATCTCCCTCCTGGACAAGCATGGGAGGAACCACAAGGTTGGCCCCCCATCCCCTGAAGTCTGAACCCTGACCTTTCTCTGTGGCCCTCAAATTGCCTCTCCTTTCCCCAATTTGTCTCTGAGCTGGACTCCCCTGCTACAAGCTTCCATCTCAATACTGAGTCTCTGACAACTCATGGTTCTTAAAGGAACTCTGGGCCATATTAGATGCTTCATTAGCTCTTGGAAGCAGTTTATTCAATTTCTAATTTTGTAGCTTTTAGTGGGAGCTGCACGAACACCCTCCAGTTTGCCACAAGTGCTACTGGTCCCCACAGAATTATTTCTAACCACCTCAGATATTCACCTGTGGTGTAGATGTGGGTTTGATCCCAGGGTTGGGATCCCCTGGAGGAGGAAATGGCAACCCACTTCAGTATTGTTTCCTGGGAAATTCCATGGATAGAGGAGCCTGGCAGGCTACAATCCTTGGGGTCACAAGAGTCGAAAACGACTGAGTGCCTAAACCACTAAACTACCACCACCACCTCACATGTTTACATTATCCACCTGGGCCCTGAAGACTCTCCACTAATCTAAAAACCTCATCTGGATCCCTGTGCTCCTTACCTCACTGACCCTTTCACTCTTCCCCTGACCTCTCACCTCTTACCCCAGTCTCCCCTTCCTTACACTGCTGATGTCTTATCCCAACTCATTTGGCCCCTCGCTTCTCGCCTGACCTTTCCCTTTGACCCCGATCTCTCTCAGTGATTCCTGACCTCCCACTTACATCACCTCTTCTCAGTCCAAATCTCTATCTCCCATCCTGGCACATCGTCCTTCTGGTATCCCATCCTGGGTCTCCCATAGACCCACCTCCCCCACTTCCCTGGTGCCCCCACACCCTGACCTCTGACCTTGACCTCCAGGTGCTGGATGTGCTATGTTCCCTGTGTGTGTGCAATGGCGTGGCCGTGCGCTCCAACCAAGATCTCATCACTGAGAACTTGCTCCCTGGCCGCGAGCTTCTGCTGCAGACAAACCTCATCAACTATGTCACCAGGTCTGGCCCCTAACCCCTGACTCCAGGACTCAGAACCTCTCAAGCCCCTCCCTGACTCCCAGGTGGGTGGGCCTTCCTCCACCTCCCACCCTGGGACTTAACACTGGTCCCCACAGCTGTCCCCAGGCCATCCCTGGCTTCTCATGTCTCTTGTCTTCTCTCCCTGCTCCATTTCTGCCTCTGTCTCTTCCCCTCTTTCTGTGTTTGCTCTTTGTCTTCCTCTGTCTGTCTCTTTTTCCCTCCACCTCTTTTTCCTGGGCTGTCTTCCACCTCGCTCTTCTCTGTCCTTTGATGCTTCTCTCTGTCTCTCTCTGCTTTCTCTGTGTGTCTCTCTCTGTCTATCACTCTCTGTCTCCATGTCTCTGCTTTTCTGTTTTTCTCGTGTATGCATCTCTTGGTCTTTCTCCCTTCCCTTCGCGCCCCCCACCAGCCTGGGTCCTCCTCTCCATCTCTCCTTCACCCTCCTCTCCTATTCTGTCTCTCCTGCAGCATCCGCCCCAACATCTTTGTGGGCCGAGCAGAGGGCACCACGCAGTACCTCAAATGGTACTTTGAGGTGATGGTGGACGAGGTGGTTCCATTCCTGACGGCTCAGGCCACCCACCTGAGGGTGGGCTGGGCCCTCACTGAGGGCTACAGCCCCTACCCCGGGGGCGGCGAGGGCTGGGGCGGCAACGGGGTCGGCGATGACCTCTATTCCTACGGCTTTGACGGGCTGCACCTCTGGACAGGTACCTGGACCCTTCTAGGGGACCCTCAGCCCTGACCATTGACCCCAGGGTTTCTAAGGCTCTCACTGCACACCTTGGTGTTCTTGGGATCTTGACCCCCAAACAGGCTAACTTTGACCCCTTTACTCCTCATTTCCCAAAACCCTAACCCTAGCGCTTCCAGAATCTTGGCCCTCACCTGTTTCTTCATAACCCCCAGAACTCTGATCCCAGAGGAAGTCTGATCTCTGTACTGAGAGATCCTAGAAAACTACCCTGATTATTATGACCTCTGATCTTTGACTTCCGACCCCAGAGATTCCAGAATCCTAAATCCAGGACAGCTTTAATCTCTGGCTCCTACACCTCTCAGGAACCTAACCTCAGGGGAAACTTGACCTCTGCCCCTAATCTCTAAGAGCACTTGATCTTGAAGATCCTAAAATGCAGACCCCTTTGGATCCTGTAATATCTACCCTTGTCTCCTGAGCCCACTGGTTCCCCTGGACCTCTGACTCCTGACTTCTTCCCGGTGATCCCGGTGCAGGACACGTGCCACGCCTGGTCACTTCCCCCGGGCAGCACCTCCTGGCCCCCGAGGACGTGGTTAGCTGCTGCCTGGACCTCAGCGTGCCGTCCATCTCTTTCCGCATCAATGGCTGTCCCGTGCAGGGGGTCTTTGAGGCCTTCAACCTTGATGGGCTCTTCTTCCCTGTTGTCAGCTTCTCGGCTGGTGTCAAGTAAGGACTCGTCCCTGCCCCCTTGCCAGTCTCCAGACGAGGGCCTGTCCTAAGACAGCTTCTGCAGGCACGCCATAGCCTTCTATGGGGCCAGGACCCAGCGGCCTACCCTCAGGGCTGACGGGCCAGACCCTTGTGTGAGGGTCACTGTGACACTCTCCATGTCCTCCCAATGACCTCTGCTTTGCCCCAGTCTCCGTGTCCCCAGATTTCACAGTGACCTTCTAATGATTAATAAGTTTCTCCCAGTGACCTCCCAGATGAACCTCTGAACCTCCTAATTATTCTATGCCATTCCAATGACCTCCAAATGATTTCAAAATCTGAACAATGATCTTCCAATGACCACAAAGCCTCCCAATGATCTTGGACTCTCCCATTGACTCCATGCTCTTAACAACTCCTCAATGACCCCAGCTTCTCCCAGCGATATTCTAAGAGCTCCATAATCCCCCAGCTACCCCTCAATGACCACAGTTATTTCAAAGACTTCTCAATAGCCTAGCGTTTTCCCAATGACCCCAAGCTCTGTGTGTGTCTTCTCACCATTTCAGTGGTAATTATGTTTTCTCAAGGTTACACCTTGAGAGTCTCAATGACTTCTGGATGACCTTTTTCTTAGTCTCCCCCAAACCTTCTCGTATCTCTAAATGCTCTGTTGACCCAGGACCTCCTCCAAAGAACCTTCCTGTGACCATGGATTAACTCCTTAGTGACCTGACCCCCACTTTACCCTTTTTGGTTTTCTAATGATTCCTATTGCCTTCTGACAGTTTCTTTGACCCTAGACTTTCCTGATTCCTAAAATCACCTCCATGACACTATGACTGTCCACAGACCTCAAGTCAACCCAGCACCTTCCACCAATTCCAGGATTGTTCCCTTCCCCTCCCTGAGTACAGACTCTGCTCGGTAAACTGCCCTCACTAGTGACCCCACTCTTCCTATCTAGGGTGCGGTTCCTCCTTGGTGGCCGCCATGGCGAATTCAAGTTCCTCCCTCCGCCTGGCTACGCCCCTTGCCACGAGGCTGTGCTCCCTCGAGAGCGACTCCACCTGGAGCCCATCAAGGAGTATCGGCGGGAAGGGCCGCGGGGGCCCCACCTCGTGGGCCCCAGTCGCTGCCTCTCACACACCGACTTCGTGCCCTGCCCCGTGGACACTGTCCAGGTACTGCCTGCTCTGTAAGGGTTTCCTAGAGTGGCAGACTCCCTTAGGAGTCGGCGGGGTGGGCAGCTGAGCTGGGAGCTGGGGACCTTGTTGTTTGACAGATGGGGAAGCTGAGTCAGGGGGGCGGCAAAGGAATCTCTCCAGACAGAATCTGTTTCAGGGGGTCCTCACGACAGCCCCCTAAAGAAAGGACTATGACTGGGACTTCCCTGGTGGCTAAGGCTCTGTGCCCCCAACCCAGGGGGTCCGGGTTCGATCCCTGGTCCGGGAACTAGATCCCACATGCTGCAACTAAAGATCCCGCATGCCGTAATGAAGATAGAAGATCCTGCATGCTGCAACTAAGACCTGGTGCAGCCAAATAAATCCCTAAAAATAAATATGTAATAAAAGAAAGGAATATTACTGCCCCCATATACAGTTGAGGAAAGTGAGGCCCAGAGAGGTCAAGCAGGTCGTGCAAGTCACACAGCTGATTTGAACCCAGGCGGTCCAATCCCAAAGCCTATGATCACATCCACCACAATTTGTGGAGCATCTTTTCTATTCCAGGCCTCCCTCCATTCCTCTTATCCCAACCTGAGCTCCCCATCCTTCCCTCCAAGTGTGTTCCTCTAGGAGGGGATATAAGTCATGTTTAAGAGCCTGATCACGAGGGTTTAACTTTCAGCATGTCACTGTGGGCATGTGATTTCACTTCTCTGTGCCTTGGTTCCCTCACCTGTGAAGAAAGGGGGAGAATGAGAGAACGTACCTGTAGCATGGTTGTGAAGTTTAGATGAATTAATGCATGTGAAGTGCTTAGCACGGTCCTAAGAAAATACTAAGTCCTCAATTGAGTTATTGTCATTATGAGTAAAGTGAGTGGGCAAAAGTCACTCAGCCATGTCTGACTTTTTGCAACCCCATGGACTATACAGTCCATGGAATTCTCCAGGCCAGTATGGAGTTGGGTAGCCTTTCCCTTCTCCAGGGGATCTTCCCAACCCAGGGATTGAACCCAGGTCTCCCACATTACAGACGAATTCTTTACCAGCTGAGCCACAAGGGAAGCCCAAGAATACTGGAGTGGCTTGCAACCCCATGGACTATACAGTCCATGGAATTCTCCAGGCCAGTATGGAGTTGGGTAGCCTATCCCTTCTCCAGCAGATCTTCCCAACCCAGGAATTGAACCAGGGTCTCCTGCATTGCAGGTGGATTCTTTACCAACTGAGCTATCAGGGAAGCCCTGTCATTATGGGTAGTAGTAATGTTATTGCAGATCAACCTGTCATCCCCCTGTAGCCAGGCCTGGATGTCTCCCTTCCCCTCCCTCACAGGTCAGCCTCAAGAGCTGTCCACTTAGTCTCCTGGACATCCCCTTCCCACTCCTCCCCTCACAACCCAACCTGGTCCAACTATGTGCCAGGTATTTATACAAACTACAGTTGATTCTTGGACAATGCAAGGGGTTTAGGGGCCCAACCCCAGCACAGTCGAAAGCACCAGTACTACTATTTCTATCTTAGATATGAAAGAAGTGGTAAATGACACATGCAAGAGCAGGAAGCTGAAACAGTTTGGATAGGATGACTCAAACTCTTCTTCTTTTGATTCCACATATTGTGATCTCAATCAAACACAAACTTTCCCCTATCTTGAGTTAATTAGAGATCTGTAGAATGAAAACATGCGGCTTCCCAGATGGTGCAGTGATAAAGAATCCTTCTGCCAATGCAGGAGACTCAAGGCACGGGTTTGATCCCTGGGTTGGGAAGATCCACTGAGTAGGAAATGGCAACCCACTCCAGTATTCTTGCCTGGAAAATTCCATGAACAGAGGAACCTGGCAGGCTACAGTTCATGGGGTTGCAAAGAGTCAGACATGACTGAGCGCACACACACACACACACACACACACACAATGAAAATACAGGTACTATATTTACTGAAAAAAATCCATGCAGTTCAAACCTGCATTGTTCGAGGGGCTACTGTATATAACATTTAGTAATTTACATAGATGATTTCACTGAGCCCATATAAAGTAAGTATTGTGTTGGCCAAGAAGTTTGTTTGAGTTTTTTCATATGATCCTATGGAAAAATTTAAACAAACTTTCTGGCCAACCCAATGTTATGAGTTAACATTGTTCCAGTTCTCATTGTACAGAGAAGGAAAGAGGCCCATCTGTTCATTCAGCAAACATCTCCAGAGCATCTCCTCTGGGCTGGGCAGGGCTGGGGAAATGCTGGAGACAGACACAGTCCCAGCCCTGCCCTCTCGGAGCTCCCAGTCCACAGGGGGAGACAGATCCATCGCCAGATAATTCTTTGATTCTGAGGATGTCAAGTCCTGAGCATCCATCCTGGAGGCAGGGCGAGGTGATGGGGAGCAGGGCTTGGATGGCAGGAAAGGTCAAAAGAGCTCCCTGGTGAACTGTCCAGAGCTGGTGCATGTTCTTGGGAAGACTGTTTATGGCGCAGGCTGGAGGGAACTCAGGGACCTCACAGATGTCCCCTGCCCCCAGATTGTCCTGCCTCCCCATCTGGAGCGTATTCGGGAGAAGCTGGCCGAGAACATCCATGAACTCTGGGCACTGACTCGCATTGAGCAGGGCTGGACCTACGGCCCGGTAAGTGGACAGAGGAGAGAGGCTAGACTGGCTATGGAGGAGTGAGAACCGCTTGCTATTGAGGAGGGGCCGGGGGTTGGAGGAGGAGACTTTGGGAGGGCTCCTTAGGTTTCAAGTGGCAGAATGAGGAGTAAGAGGTCAGAGGTCACAGTCTGGGAGTGTTGGGGGAGGGAAGAGGAGCCAAGGAGTGACTCTGGGGTTTCTCCAGGTTCGGGATGACAATAAGAGACTGCACCCCTGCCTCGTGGATTTTCACAGCCTACCGGAGCCCGAGAGGAATTACAACCTGCAGATGTCGGGGGAGACGCTCAAGTGAGGAGGGAACCGGGGAACAGGGGCCTGGGCCTGGCCGCTGGGCAGAAGGGCATGGGGAGACAGGGGGAGCGAGACAGAGACTGAGAGAAAGAGAAAGAGATAAAAGAGCAACACAGGGCGTGGGAGATGGGGATTGTGAAACGGACAGAAGGTGAGTAAGAGACAGAGGCACAAAGAGATGCTCAGGACTTCCCTGGTAGTCCGGTGGTTAAGAATCGCCTGCCAAGGTGGAGGACACGGGTTCAATCCCTGATCCGGGAGGATTCCACAGGCTGCAGGGCAAATAAGCCTGTGTGCCACAACTACTGAGCTCACGCACTGTGACTACTAAATGCCGAGCGCGTAGAGCCTGTGTTCTGCAACAAGAGAAGCCTCTGCGATGAGAAGCCTGAGCACTGCAACTAGAGAGTAGGCCCCACTCGCTGCAACTAGAGAAGAGCCTGTGCAGCAATGGAGACCCAATGCTGTCCAAAATAAATAATAAATAATAAAGTAAATAATTTAAAAACAAACATTCCTATATGCTACCCATGTATACACTGGAAAACAAAATTTTTAAAATATTATTATGTAAAATGGTTCCCCTTGCTAAATAAAGATGCACAGTAACTGGAAGAAAGAGAAAGAGACAAGGAGAGAAGAGAGAGGAAAAGAACACAATCAAAGAAATACAGAGACAGAGACACAGGGAGAGACAGGAGTCAGAGAGGCAGAGAGATGGGACAAACACCCATAAAACCAGAACAAGAGACAGGGAGAGAGCTGGTGACCCAGAGACAGAGCTGACAGGGGCCGGGGGAGGAGGGGAGCCGGGCTGGGGGAGGGGAGGCCAGGGACAGGGTGGCCATGTGGGGTGACCTGCTCCCCTGCCCCCACCCCCTGCCCCAGGACTCTACTGGCGCTGGGCTGCCACGTGGGCATGGCCGACGAGAAGGCGGAGGACAACCTGAAGAAGACGAAACTCCCCAAGACGTGAGTGTGGGTGACCTGGGCCCCACCTGGGGAATAGAGTAGGGGGCTGGGGATGTCATGGTGAGGGCTGGAGTGATTGAAAGCTGGAGTGGGGAGGTTGAGGTCAGAGACAGAGGGGCCGTGGGTTGGGGTGGAGGTCATAGGACCAGGGGTCAGGGCTGTAGAGACAGTGGTGAGTGTCCTAGGCAGTTGAGAACGCAGAGTTGGGAGTTCCTGAGAGAGTGGGAGTGAGTCAGACTCAGGGTCAGGGTCTCCATGGAGTCAGGAAAATGAGAGAGCGGAAGTCGTGTCTCTGAGTTAGAGGTGCGGGGCCAATGGAAAGAGATGAGAAATTGCTGGGGTTGTCAGTAAGGGATCCTGAAATGATAGATGAGAGGTCAAAGGTCCTGGGGATAGATGCCAAGGTTCAAAAGTCAAGGACTCCAGAGCGAGCAGTTTGAAATGATAGGGTCCTGGGATCAGAGGTAAGAAGCCTCCAAGTTAGAGGTGAGAGGTCAGAGCACCCCAGGACCAGAGACGAGGCTCCCAAGATCAAGATGAAAGGGTCACAGAGGCCAGAGGTCAGTGAAGTCAAAGCCCTTGCTAGGGTCATAGGATCCTGGGGTCTGAGGTCAGGTAAGCTTACTTAAGAACCCTGATGTCAGATGGGAGTTCCCTGGTGGTCCAGTGGCTACGACTTCATGCCTCCAATGTAGGGGGCCTGGCTTTGACCCCTGGTCAGGGAACTAGATCCCACATGCCACAACTGAGAGTTTGCCCACCACAACTAAAGATCCTGCATGCTACCCCATGCAGCCAAATAAATAAATAAATATATTGAAAAAGAACCCTGCTGTCAGAGATCAAAGGTCAAAAGTTTCAAAGATCGCGGGATCCTAAGGACCAGGGTCAGAAGTCAGGGATCCCGTGGCACAGAGCCCAGAAGTGGAGGCGAGGGTCTCGCCCCACTGGCTCCCCAACCACCCGCAGGTACATGATGAGCAACGGGTACAAGCCGGCACCGCTGGACTTGAGCCATGTGAGACTGACGCCCGCGCAGACCACGCTGGTGGACCGGCTGGCGGAGAACGGGCACAACGTGTGGGCCCGAGACCGAGTGGCCCAGGGCTGGAGCTACAGCGCTGTGCAGGACATCCCTGCCCGCCGGAACCCTCGCCTCGTGCCCTACCGCCTGCTGGACGAGGCCACCAAGCGCAGCAACCGCGACAGCCTCTGCCAGGCCGTGCGCACCCTGCTGGGCTACGGCTACAACATCGAGCCGCCCGACCAGGAGCCCAGTGAGTGCTGACCGCAGGCCCCCTGACCCCGCCCCGGACTCCAATCTCTGACACAATTCAGCCTCTCAATGGGCTACATCTGTAACACTGACACTTCCCCCAATCCTGACACTCACTCTGTCCCTGAGCCTGAACCTGATCTTGACCACTGACCTTGACTCAAGCGCTGCCTGGGCTACGGCTGCAACACTGAGCAGCCAGACCAGGAACCTAGTGAACTCTGACCCTGACCCCTGGCTCCAGTTCCTGACCCCCAGCTCTGACCTCTGACCCCTAACCTCTGGACTATGTCTACAACGTGGAGCCACCCAACCAAGCACTCAGAGAGCCTCTAAGCCCTACTCCTAACTTGACCGCTGACCTATCACTGACCCCTGACCCCAGCCTCAACCCCTGCCCCACCCCAATTTCTATCCCCTCCTGATCCTGATTCTGACTCCCTCTCCCCGATCCTGCTTTCAGCCCTTGATTCTTAACATCGACCTCAATCTTGACCCTTCACCACAGACCATGACCGTGACCGACCCAACTTTCTCCCTCCATGTCTCTATTGCTAGTTCCTCCATGAAACTCTTGACTGCTAGAGGGACGGAGGAGAAGTCTCAGTAGGTCCCTCCTACTTCCCTGTGACTGCCCTGAGAGTCCCTGGTTCTTCTTCTCTAACACCAAAAGCTGTCCCTTTCCCAACACCCCCCCCCACGCCCTTACCTCTCCCGATCCCCCCACCAACCCAGCCTCTCTTACTCTGCCTGGCCCCATGTGCAGGTCAGGTGGAGAGCCAGTCTCGCTGGGACCGGGTGCGCATCTTCCGGGCAGAGAAATCCTATGTGGTGCAGAGTGGCCGCTGGTACTTCGAGTTCGAGGCAGTCACCACTGGCGAGATGCGAGTGGGCTGGGCGCGGCCAGAGCTGCGGCCAGACGTTGAGCTGGGAGCGGATGACCTGTCCTATGTCTTCAATGGGCACCGCGTGAGTAGCTCCCTCGCTCCATTCTGCCAGGTTCTGTGATCCTTCCCACACTCTTGCAGTCCAGCCCTGCCTCTCTATTTGTGTCTCACTCTGTCCGCCCATCCTTGAATCTACCTTCCCATTCATCCCTCCATCCTCCCCCCTCTCTCTGTGCATACATCCATCCGCATCCATCTCTCTATCCAACCATCCATCTGCCCATTCATCCATCCATCTTCTCGTCTGTCCAAAGAATCACTTAGGCATCCACGTTTCCATCTATTCAGGTAGTTGTCAGTTCATCCATTCACCTTTTTAAATCAATTTGTGATTTCATTTATCCATTCATCTACCCAATAATTTAATGCATACAGACGTCATCTATTTATCCACCCACCCACACAGACCTATGTGTCTGTCTGTACTTTCTTCCTTCAACCCAACACCTCCGTCAACCCAGGTGAATTCTCAGCTTTCATTTCATTCTTCCATCCAGCCACACACCTGCTTCCCATCCATCTATCCATCTCATTATTCATGTATCTGTTCTGGGGTATATGGGTATAGATGGGTACATATGGGAGACATTGATAGGTTAGTTTTTCCTTTCCATTCCTCTACTTTCTGCTTCCCCCAGCCCTCCAAGACCACTTGGGTGGTCTTTACAGTCCCAGCCATGAAAACAACAGAGAACCCAGGCAAAAGGGATGAGATAGAGAGATGAACGGGAAGGGAAAGCATGAACGCCTAGCCCTTATCTTCCAAGGACCATGGATGCAAACATGGGGTGCCCCTTCTTCTGTCCCCCATGCAGTGGACCTGATGCCTTGTGTGTGTGTCTTGACATGTCTCCCCTCACTTCTGTATCTCCCCATTTCTCTGTGTGTCTCTCACACACCACGTCTTCCCATCACCTCTTCACAGGGTCAGCGCTGGCACCTGGGCAGTGAACCGTTTGGGCGTCCCTGGCAGTCAGGAGACGTCGTGGGCTGCATGATCGACCTCACAGAGAACACCATCATCTTCACCCTCAATGGCGAGGTCCTCATGTCTGATTCCGGCTCAGAAACAGCCTTCCGCGACATCGAGATTGGGGATGGTGAGGGCCGGCCTCGGGGCCCCTCTCTGGTTTTCTTCCATCTCACCTGACCCTACACTGCCCCCTCTAGCCCCCCGCTCTTCCATCCCCTCTTTCCACGGCACTTCCTCCCCATGGCTGCCCCAGCCTCACCCACCTGTCCTCACCCCTGCCCATCTATCTCCTCCCACCAGGCTTCCTGCCCGTGTGCAGCTTGGGACCTGGCCAGGTGGGTCACCTGAACCTGGGCCAGGACGTGAGCTCCCTGAGGTTCTTTGCCATCTGCGGCCTCCAGGAAGGTTTTGAGCCGTTTGCCATCAACATGCAGCGCCCAGTCACTACCTGGTTCAGTAAAGGCCTTCCTCAATTTGAGGCCATGCCTCCTGAGCACCCCCACTATGAGGTGAGGACCAACCCCACTCAACACCCTCAGATCTGCTTCCACACCTCATTCTCGCCACAGGTCTCTTCCCCAACCTTCACTTTGTCTTCTGTTAATATGTTAGACCACAACCTTGTAGAAGTGAGTGTCAGGATAGTGGACTCCCAGGGCTGCCTTGTAGGGTATCAGTTCAGTCACTCAGACATGCCCAACTCTTGACGACCCCATGGACTGCAGCACGCCAGGTTTCCTTGTCCATCACCAACTCCCAGAGTTTGCTCAAACTCATGTCCATCGAGTTGGTGATGCCATCCAGCCATCTCATCCTCTGTCGCCCCCTTCTCCTCCTTCCTTCAACCTTTCCCAGTATCAGGGTCTTTTCCAATGAGTCAGTTCTTCACATCAGATGGCCAAAATATTGGAGTTTCAGCTTCAGCATAAGTCCTTCCAATGAATATTCAGGACTGATTTCCTTTAGGATGGACTGATTGGATTTCCTTGCAGTCCAAGGGACTCTCAAGAGTCTTCTCCAACACCACAGTTCAAAAGCATCAATTCTTCAGCACTCAGCTTTCTTTATAGTTCAACTCTCACATTCATACATGACTACTGGAAAAACCATAGCTTTGACTAGATGGACCTTTGTCGGCAAAGTAATGTCTCTGCTTTTCAATATGCTGTCTGGGTTGGTCATAGCTTTTCTTCCAAGGAGCAAGCGTCTTTTAATTTAGGTAATTTTAATTGTAGGGTATAACCTTGGCAAAAACACACCTTTGTGAGCTGGGTAGCTTGCCTACAAAATGGGGGAAGGGAGGAAAGAGAAGCTGGATTAAGTGACCACACTGGAAATTTTCAGCCCTTGTAACTATTTGATCCTACCAAGGGTTTCTGCTTGTGTGCTTAAGTCGCTTCAGTCATGTCCAACTCTTTGTGACCCTATGGACTGTAGCCCGCCAGGCTCCTCTGTCCATGGGATTCTCTAGGCAAGAATGCTGGAGTGGGTTGCCATGCCCTCTTCCAGGGGATCTTCCCAACCCAGGAATAGAACCCACGTCTCCTGTGGCTCCTGCATTGCAGGAGGATTCTTTTACTGCTGAGCCAACAACAAGGCTTAAAGAAATATAAATCCCTGGGCACATTTCGGCACCTTCCTTACTAATTGTTATCTAGGGTGGTTTTTTGGGGGTGGTTACTTTTTGGGGGGGGAGCTGTGCTTGGTCTTTGTCGCAGCATATAAGCTTCTCTGGTTGTAGCACTCGGGCCTAGTTGCCCTGTGGCATGTGGAATCTTAATTCCCTGACCAGGGATTGAATCCACGTCCCCTGCATTGGAAGGTGGATTCCTTACCACTGGACCACCAGGGAAGTCCCGGGGGTTACTTATTTTTTAGTAACTCTTCATTAATCTGAGTATCCTAAATTTTAGACCCTAGTGCCTTTCTTTCTCGAGGTTAAACTCCAAGGTTAAACTCTCTCTCAAGGTTAAATATGGTCATATTCTGACCATAAAAACTCCATATAGACCAAAGTGATGGTCCTTTTCTCAACCTGGGAAGAACTTGAATTCCACATGGCTGAGCTTCAGCTGGTACTTTACAATCAGACAGGCCTTGAGTTGGCCTTTTCCCTGTTTTGTGACCTGGGGCATATGACTGTCCTTCTGATCATCAGTTTTCTCTTCCTAGGCATAGCCCAAATCTCCCTCTCATACATTCTCTCTCTTTTCTGAATTACTTGGATAAGTTGGAGACATCTTGCCTCTTTATCCCTAAATATTTCAATATGCATTTCTTCAGAACAAGCTATACTCTTGTAGAGCTGCAGTTATGAAGATCGGGAAATTTAACATCGATACATACTATTACCTAATTTACAATCCATATTCAAACTGTGTTGTGGTAATAATGTCTCTTTTTATTTTTCTGGTCCAAAATCCAAGCCAGGGTTACATGTTACAGTTAGTTGTTATGTCTCTTTAATATATATAAAATGTTTTGGAGTCTTTCATTGTCTTTTACGATACTGGTGTTTTCGAAGGGTACAGACCAGTTATTTTACAGAATATACCTCAATTTGGGTAGGTCTTCTGTCTCCTCGGGCTTCCCAGGTGGTAAAGAACCTGCCTGCCAATGCAAGGAGACATAAGAGACCTGGGTTCGATTCCTGGGTTGGGAAAATCTCCTGGAGGAGGGCATGGCAACCCACTCCAGTGTTCTTGCCTGGAGAATCCCATGGACAGAGGAGCCTGGCGGGCTACAGTCCAATGCATGGGGTCGCAAAGAGTCAGACATGACTGAAGCTACTTAGGTTCAGGTTACACAGATTTGGCAGGAACATCATAGCAGTGAGGTTGTATTCTGCTTGATGCAGGGTCTCAGAGAGGCACACCATGGCACTATGTCTTATGGCTGATTATATTAACTTTGACTGTATGTTTATCGTTACCACCATCAAGTTACTGTGTTTCTCTTTGTAATTAATAAATAATTTGTGGGGAAGCATTTTAGGCTAGGTAAAAACAGAAGGGTGTTTTCTTTTATTTTTTGGCTGAGCTTCAAAAAAGCTAAGTCGCTAGAGCTGTCGCTCCAGTCGTGTCCAACCTTAGTTTCCCAACCAGGGATCAAACCCGGGCCCTGGTAGTGAAAGCACCAAGTCCTAACCACTAGACCACCAGGGAATCCCCCCTCCCTGACTTTTATTCTATTTTTTTTTTTTTTTAAGAGAAGTAAGCCTTTATTTTCTTTCTTTTTTTTTTTTTTTTCGACCCCATGGACTGTAGCCTACCACGTTCCCCCGGCCATGGGATTTTCCAGGCAAGAATACTGGAGTAGGTTGCCATTTCTTTCTCCAGATATTTTCTTATTCTATTTTTTAAAATCTTAATTATTAAACAGGGGACTATCCAGTCTAGATTTGAGTTTTGGAAAGATTCCTTTTGACAGTGAGTTGTAGGAGGAGAAAATGGGGCCACAAAGACCAGAGAGATCCCTGGGGTGGGAGAGGATGGTGGAGTAGACATGCATGCTAAGTCGCTCCAGTCGTGTCCCTTTGTGACCCTAAGGACTGTAGTCCTCCAGGCTCCTCAGTCCAGGGGATTCTCCAGGCAAGAATACTAGAGTGGGTTGCCATGCCCTCCTCCAGGAGATCTTCCCGATCCAGGAATCGAACCCAAGTCTCTTAGGTCTCCTGCACTGGTAGGCAGGTTCTTTACCACTAGCGCCACCTGGGAAGCCCAACCGGAACCTCCCAAAACTTGCCACCGCCAGATGGTGTTCCCAACCCCAAGAACAGAATGTTAGACAGCAGTGAGACTGAATCAACTAACCTACCCACAACCACATGGATGAACCTCACAGACATAATGTTGGCTGAAAGAAGCCAGACACAAAGGAACATGTACTGTAGGATCCCATTCATAGACACTTCAAGGACGATGGATGCTGCTCTGTGGTATGCTAAGTCAGGAGGGCACTACTGTGGATGAATAATCAGACATTTAGTTACTTAGCGTACAAATCACAGGAGGAAGATGGTCAGTAGACTTGTCAAGGAGCAGAGGCAAAACAGGGTTTATTTAAATTAATTAATGTATTTATTGGCTGTGTCGTGTGGCACGTGGGATCTTCATTGAGGTGCATGGGCTCCAGAGCGTGTGGGTTCTGTAGTTGCGCATGTGGGCTTAGTTGCCTCCAGGGCATGTGGGATTTTACTGAACTGGCGGCTCAAAGTGTAAAGAATCCACCTGCAGTGCAGGAGACGAGGGTTCGATCCTTGTATTGGGAAGATCCCCTGGCGAAGGGACTGGCTACCCACTCTAGGAATCTTGCCTGAAGAATCCCATGAACAAGAGGAGTCTGGTGGGCTACAGTCCATGGGGTTGCAGAGTCAGACATGACTAAGCGCGTGCGCGCACACACACACACACACACACACACACACACACACACGGGATTTTAGTTCCCTAACCAGGGATCGAAACTGTGTCCCCTGCATTGCAAAAAGAATTAACCACTGGACTGCCAGGGAAGTCTCCAGACAGAAGTTATAAGAGAGAAAGGAGAGAGAGGAGAGGAAAAGATTCTGCAGACAGTTTTGGTTGCACAGTTTTGGGGTGAACTCATTGGCTGACATGGAGCACAGAGGTCTGTCTTGGCAATTGGTCCTTGATGAGATCAACTTGAGGTGGGACATCAAAGAAAGGGCACTGCTCTAGTTGCTTATGGAGCCTCCAGAAAATCTGAGTCTGTCTTTTGGGTTCACAGGCCAGGCACCTGTCCCTCTCAGCTCCTGCCCCTTATTTAGGTTGTTGCATTTTCCTCATCAGAATCCCTCACTATCTTTAGAGGGTAGTGACTAAACAGACGCTGAGGAGGCTTCCAGGGGGACTGGTTGTATGGTCCATTTCTCGATCTGAGTGCTGGAGACATAGGCGTGTCTCTCCAGAACCACATAGTGTTGTGCACTTATGATGTGTGCATTCTTCTGAGTATTGTATTTCCACAAACAACAAATTTAACAAAAATTCTTCTGGGGAATCTTTAAAAAAACTCTGACCCTTCTGGGCTGCTCTCCCCAAGAGGTCTCCATAAGAAAGCAGGAGGGCAAGGCCCATGTTCTGTTCACTGATGTGTTCCTGGCACTTGGAAAAGTGCCTGGCACACAGTAGGTGCTCAGTAAATATTTGTGGAGTGGATAGATGGATGGGGGGGTGGAAGCATTCTTGGATGGGTGGGTGAAACAGTGGATAGATGGTTGGATGGATGGAAGAATGAAAGAATGGATGGATGAATGGATAGATGGGTAGATAGAAGGGTGGGTGGATGGAATGAAGGATGAAAGAATGAATGGATGGATGGATGGATGGATGGATGACCTAATCTGGAGTGAAGCCTGTGCTTGGGTAGGTTTTGAAAGCTCCCTGAGTGATTCCAGTTTCTGACCAGGGTTGCTCATGTACAAAGGTGTCCAGACAAAGGTAGACAGAAGGTGAATGCACCCATGGCCAGGTTGCGTGTCCCATGGGAGTTCCTCCACCCAGAGGAGTGAGTCTCTGGCTAATTCTCACACGGTGCTCTAAGGCCGAATGGTGACTCTGTGTGTAATAAGGTTTAGGACCAATGGCCCAGCCCAACCTCCTGGCTCAGTGCTTCCTGCTCCCCGCACAGGTGACCCGTGTGGATGGCACTGTGGATACGCCCCCCTGCCTGCGCCTGACCCACCGCACCTGGGGCTCCCAGAACAGTCTGGTGGAGATGCTGTTTCTCCGGCTGAGCCTTCCGGTCCAGTTCCACCAGCACTTCCGGTGCACCGCAGGGGCCACCCCGCTGGCACCCCCTGGCCTGCAGCCTCCCGCGGAGGATGAGGCCCGGGCAGCGGAACCTGATCCTGACTATGAAAACCTGCGCCGCTCAGCTGGGCACTGGGCCGAGGCTGAGGGGAACAAAGAAGGAAGTGCCAAGGAGGGGGCACCCGGGAGTCCTGCCCAGGCTGGGGTGGAGGCCCAGCCTGCCAGGGCAGAGAATGAGAAGGATGCTACCACAGAGAAGAACAAGAAGAGAGGGTGAGTCAAGGGAGGGGCAGGGTGGGGTTTGGGGGTCTGTCCTGGGACCCCTCAATTAGGCAACTTCAGTAACTTGAGAAAACCCACTGTACCCCAAAGTGGTCCCATATGTGCTAGGTGGACCCAGATACTGAGGGATCCTATTATGTCTCAAGTGAAGGCTATTCTTTCTCTGGGATCTCTAATTTCCTTGAGAATGTAAAATTGGGATGCCCCACTATGTCTATGGAGAACTCCACTGTCCTTGGGCTACCTGTTGGGTCCCAAAGCTTTTCATCCAATGGACTTCATTATCTGTGAACACTAAAGGGGACCTCAGATTCTTGGTCAAGTTATCTTTACCCCCAAGGCATTCCAATGAACACCATTGGTCTTCTACATTGGGGTCATTTCTGTGTCTCAAATGTATCCCCCACAAAAAAACTAACTTTAAGGGAGACCCTCAAAGGGCATTAAACTTGGATTTAAACCAAATCTGCTTTCCCCCTATGGTGGCAGTGGTTTTCAGTGGGATGTAATTCTGTGTCTCTTGAGGGGATGTGTGGAAATGATGGGAGATTTTGGGTTGTCACAGTTTTGAGGAGACGTACTGCCTGCTGGGGGCTCTGGGGATTCCATATGCCTTCAGTGTACAAGATGGTGCCACAATGAAGAGCTGTTCTTTCCCAAATGCCTTTAGCACCCACATGAGACTTGCTGACTTGGGAGGACCACTGTACGCTCCCCAAGGCAACCTCCATGTTCCCAGAGGCACCTTTAAATCTGGGTAACCCAACATCCAAAAACACAGAGATCCTCCAAGGTGGACACTCCTGATGCAATTGGGATTTCATCCCTCTAGAAGCGAGGCCTTGGGTGTTAGAAATGGGGTGTAGTTAGGATGGATGTGGGGCTTCCCTGGTGGCTCAGCGGTAAAGAATCCGCCTGCCAATGCCTGCCAATGCAGGAGGCGCGGGTTTGATCCCTGGGTGGGGAAGATCCCCTGGAGAAGGAAATGGCAGCCCACTCCAGTATTCTTGCCTGGGAAATCCCATGGACAGAGGAGCTAGGTGGGCTACAGTCCATGCGGCTGCAGAGTTGGACACGACTGAGCACACATGCATGCACACCCGTACGTACGTGGGATGAATGTGGAGGCCTGAACATCGCGATGGGAGGGCTGGGGGGCTGGGCTGGAGAGTGAGCCTCATGACAGCCTCCCCTCTTCACCACCAGGTTCTTGTTCAAGGCCAAGAAGGCCGCCATGATGACCCAGCCACCAGCCACGCCCACTCTGCCCCGACTCCCTCACGAGGTGGTGCCTGCTGACGACCGTGATGACCCTGAGATCATCCTCAATACCACCACGGTGCGAACCAAGGACCCTCGGCAGACTTCCAAATTCCATGCCGTAGTCCCCAGTAATTGCCCTTATCTGGGGATACCCCAGTATCTACTGGAAACCACAAAATATAGTACACATTGACTTAAACCCTTTGAACCCCTAAATCCATATAGCTAAGGGTCTAAAAATTGCAGGGAACACAAGTCATGAGGCATGCTGACCTAACTCCCAGGAATCCCCAAATCCCAAGGATAAACCAACATAGACTCAGGACCCCCATATCTGGGTTCACCCTTGTAAACTCACCACCCCCAAATTTAACTATTCTAGTGGCTCAGACGGTAAAGCGTCTGCCTACGATGCAGGAGACCCGGGTTCAATCCCTGGGTTGGAAAGATCTCCTGGAGAAGGAAATGGCAACCCACTCCAGTATTCTTGCCTGGAAAATCCCACGGACGGAGGAAACTGGTAGGCTACAGTCCATGGGGTGGCAAAGAGTCAGACTCAACTGAGGGACTTCACTTTCACTTTCACTAGTATATTCCTGGGAGCCAGAATTCACAATATCCCAGTGTAGTTTTGGGATTCCCCAAATCTGGAATATTTTCTGAGACAAATAGCCTAGTGGTGGGAGGGACCCAAATTTGAGGGTGTCACAAAACTGTCCCAAAAGATTCCCAGATCTAGACATACATCAGTAAATACAGAAAGAGAGGGTCTCAAATGCAGCAACTTCTTGTCAAACCCCCAGGGACACTGAGAATCCAGGGAAACCAACTAAGAGCCCCAGGGAGGCCCTGGGACTGACCGCTGGTCTCCCCTTCGCCTCTCCAGTACTATTACTCCGTGAGGGTCTTTGCCGGCCAGGAGCCCAGCTGCGTGTGGGTGGGCTGGGTCACCCCTGACTACCACCAGCACGACATGAACTTCGACCTCAGCAAGGTCCGGGCGGTGACAGTGACCATGGGAGACGAGCAAGGCAATATCCACAGCAGGTGTGGGCAGGGGTGGGGCACAGCCTGTTGGGGGCAGGCACGCTGGGCACCTCCCTTTCCTTCCCTCCTGTCTTCCTGCTTACTTCCCTCTCCATGGCTCCTACTCTGAGTTTTCCCTCCTCCTTTTTTTTTTTTTGGTAAATGTTGGCTGCGCTGGGTCTTCAGTGCAGCGTGCAAAGCTTTCTCGAGTTGCAGTGTGTGGCTCAGTTTGCCCCACGGTATGTGGGATTTTAGTTCCCTGACCAGAGGTCGAACCCACAACCCCTGCATTGGAAGGTGGATTCTTAACCACTGGACTGCCAGGGAAGTCGCCTCCTTTCCCATCTTGTCATCTGCTTTCTAGGTTACCTCCTTTCTCTGTTCTCTCCTTCTGCTCCCCTTCCTTCTTCTCCTTCCAGAATCCACCACCAGCTCCTAAGAATTCTAGCTTCCAGGGGCTCAGGGTCTGGGGTGAGGGGTTTCAGTGCTCAGGTCTACAGGTGGTGGGTGTTTGGGGGTGGGACTCTGAGTCCTGGTATTCTGGGAGCTTGGGGAAGGGGGTGTCCAGGGGTTCAGAACGCCTGGGGATCAGTGTGCTGACCACTCCTGTGTCCTCCAGCCTCAAGTGCAGTAACTGCTACATGGTGTGGGGCGGAGACTTCGTGAGCCCCGGGCAGCAGGGCCGGATCAGCCACACGGACCTTGTCATTGGCTGCCTGGTGGACTTGGCCACTGGCCTAATGACCTTTACCGCCAATGGCAAAGAGAGCAACACCTTTTTCCAGGTGAGCCCAGCCCCTCAGCAACTTAGCAATAGCATCCTCGTGACCTAGCATCCCAGGACAGTCCACCAAGAGGACAGGCCCCAGGGAGACAGAACAAAAACAACCTCACAACAGGCCAGAGCTGTACTGTGGCTATGGGAGGTGCCTGGGAGACCATCTGCTGACATCTAGAAAGATGGAGACAGAGCAGAGCCTTGACCTTGGAGAGAGGTTCATATTCCATCTTGGGCTGGGTGGTACCAGTCACCACCTTTTCACCAATCAAGGAAAACCCTAGGATGGACCAGAATTCTAAAGTGGTATTTTCCTTTTCAACATTTGACTATGGACGGTTTCAAGCACACAACAAAATTAAAGGAATTGTACAGTGAGGGCCTATATACCTCCATCATGAATCTGCAAAGTCCCAGATGGCAGCTTCCCCTGAGGAGGTGGAGGAGGTTGGCCTTGCTGGATCAGAGGTGGTACAGTCCATGCGCAACCTCAGGGCCACTGTGGAGCCTCCCATGCCCGAGTTTGGATCTGTAGACACCAGCAGGATCAGCCTGGGGCAACTGGCTCTAGAGTTTGGGATCTGGAGTCAACACCACCTCCAGTTCATCCTCTTCCTCACCCTGCCCTCTTTTCCCTTGCCAGGTGGAACCCAACACAAAGCTGTTCCCTGCCGTCTTTGTCCTGCCCACGCACCAGAACGTGATCCAGTTTGAGTTGGGGAAACAGAAGGTCCGTGATGGGGCGCGAATGGGGGCAGGCTGAGGAGGGAGGTGCGGGAGGTCAGGCTGAAGCGTGTGCGGCGGGGGTGTAGTCTGGGAGGTCTTCCTGGAAGCGGAGCGGTGGGATCCAGCGCACTGGGAATCCTGACCCGTGCACGCCTCTGCGCCCCCCAGAACATCATGCCGCTGTCGGCCGCCATGTTTCTGAGCGAGCGCAGGAACCCCACGCCTCAGTGCCCGCCGCGGCTGGAGGTGCAGATGCTGATGCCCGTGTCCTGGAGCCGCATGCCCAACCACTTCCTGCAGGTGGAGACGCGGCGGGCGGGCGAGCGGCTCGGCTGGGCGGTGCAGTGCCAGGAGCCGCTCACCATGATGGCGCTGCACGTCCCCGAGGAGAACCGGTCAGGGCCCGCCCCGGCGCCCAGGGGTGGGGCGGGTACCTCAAGCCCTCTGGGGTCTGGATCCCACTGGGTGCCCCCTCCCCGTTACCCCTGGGCCTCCAGATAACACCCCAAGAGGCCCCCAGACCACCCTATTATCTGCAGATAGCACACCAGGGGGCTTTCAATCCATTTCAGCAGGCTCAGACTCACCTCCGGAGATGCAGACTCAACCCAAGCATGTCCAGATAACACCCCAGGGGACTCCAGACCCATCTCAGGGAGCCAGATCCACATCAAGAAGCTCACACAACACCCCAGGGGCCTCAAGTATACCTCAGAGTGTCTTGAACATTATTCAGAGAGGCTTAGATACACCCTAGGGTCTCTCGGGAGACCCTACACAGGGAGACTTTAGATGTGTCCCATGGAAATCTCTAACTCACTCCAGGGGACTCAGACACACCCAGCTAGACAGTATTCTCATGGATGACAGCAAAGCTTTTTACCAACTCTAAATGTGGCCAGGATCCCAGAGTGACCCCAGGAGGCTCCCAACATGCTTCATCTTTCCTTTATTCACTCATTCGACAAATAGCTCTGAGCCCCTCCTGTGTGACAACAGTGTTCCAGGTTGGAGACACCAAGCTCTTGTAAACGGCCATTCTAGTAATGCTCAGACCTACCCAGAGGGATTCAGACCCATCCCCAGAGTCCCCAGACACACCCATTTATTCATTTGTTCCTACAGCAAATATTTGTTGATCACATTTGTTGTGCAGTCACTCAGTCGTGTCCGACTCTTTGTGACCCCATGGACTGCAGCACACCAGGCTTCTCTGTCCTTCACCATCTCCTGCAGTTTGCTCAAACTTATGTCCATTGAGTCGGTGATGTCATCCAACCATCTCATCCTCTGTCATCCCCTTCTCCTCCTGCCCTCAATCTTTCCCAACATCAGGGTCTTTTCCAATGAGTCGGCTCTTTGCATCAGGTGGCCAAAGTATTGGAGCTTCAGCTTCAGCATCAGTCCTTCCAATGAGTATTCAGGGTTGATTTCCTTTGTGCTTAGTCCTTTTTAGGTGCTGGGAATATAGCAAACAAACAAAACAGGCAGGAATGTCCTGTCCTGATGAACTTTACATTCTGGTGGTGTTCAAATATATCCAGGGTACTCAGACCTGCCAGAGTGGGGTTTAGACCCAACCTGGAATCCCACATACATCTCACAGTCACCAGATCTTTTCCCTGGACTCTTAGGTCCCCAGGGTACCAGACCATCCTATAAACCCCAGATGTATCCCAGGGAGCCCCCCAGATCAGTGAGGGACTTCTAGAACCATTAAAAACTCTCCTAGACTCAGCACCACAGACCTCACAGAATCTTGATCCAGCAGAACACTGGGATTCCCTGCTAGGACCACCATCACTCGCCTGAGCGCCTCTTTGCCTCTCGGGTCTGTGTCTCTGCCTCCCACCTCCCCCGCTCGCTCTGTCTCTGATTGTGGCCCATCTCCACCACAGATGCATGGACATCCTGGAGTTGTCTGAGCGCTTGGACCTGCAGCGGTTCCATTCGCACACCCTTCGCCTCTACCGCGCGGTGTGCGCCTTGGGCAACAACCGCGTGGCGCATGCTCTGTGCAGCCATGTGGACCAGGCGCAGCTGCTGCACGCCCTGGAGGACGCGCACCTGCCCGGCCCTCTGCGAGCAGGCTACTACGACCTCCTCATCAGCATCCACCTGGAAAGCGCCTGCCGCAGCCGCCGCTCCATGCTCTCTGAGTACATCGTGCCCCTCACGTCTGAGACCCGCGCCATCACTCTCTTCCCACCCGGAAAGAGAGCGGACAACGGTCCCCGCCGCCACGGGCTTCCTGGCGTCGGCGTCACCACCTCGCTGCGGCCTCCGCACCATTTCTCAGCCCCGTGTTTCGTGGCTGCCCTGCCAGCTGCTGGGGCGGCAGAAGCCCCGGCCCGCCTCAGCCCCAGCATCCCTCTGGAAGCTCTTCGGGACAAAGCACTCAGAATGCTGGGAGAGGCGGTGCGAGATGGTGGGCAGCACGCTCGTGACCCAGTCGGGGGCTCCGTGGAGTTCCAGTTTGTGCCGGTGCTCAAGCTGGTGTCCACCCTGCTGGTAAGGACTTCCTCCTGCTTCCCTCTGTCCCGGTCTCTTCCGCAACCAAATCATCCATACGTCCATTCATCCACCCATACCTGCATACATTCCCCCTCCCATTTATGCATCCAACCACCCATTCATCTCTCCATCTATACACCCTTCACCTTCCAACTTATCCTTATATCACCTACTCATTCACTTTTCCTTCCATCCATTCATCTGTCACCTATTCATCTTCCTTCTTTTTGTTCAATCATTTAACCAACCATTATTTGTCTTCCACCCACCTTTCCATCCATCCATCTGTCCATTCAAACATACCCCCATCTACCCATCCAAAAGTTCATCATCTATTTATCCTTCCAGTCTCCACCCATTATCTATCCATCCATCTCTCCATCCATCCCTGCCTCCATCTATTCAACTTTCAATCTAGTTGTCCGTTCAACCTTCCATTCATCCATACATCATTTCATCCACTATTTCATCTATCCACCTACCCATTTATTTATTTATCTATTTTCCCTTCATACATCCAACCATCATTCTCCTTCCACTGTGTATCCATTCACCCACATATCCATTCATCCACCCATCCACGGATTCATCCATTCTTCCATCTTCCACCTACCTGTCCATCAATCCATGCATCTCTCTATCCATATGTATTAAGTACCCACAAATCCACCCAACCATCTACACCTGTTCATTTACCCGCTCATTCACTCATTCTCCATCCTTCTATCCATTCTTTATTTCATGTACTCTTTCATTCACTACCCATCTAATGATTCTTACATATAAACATCCATCCAGTTTTCACACACAAATCTATCCACCCATCCATCTATCCATCCCACCCCAGTACATAGTTATTTATGTATTTATCTATTTACTTATCCACTCATGTACTTGCTTATGCGTCTATCAAACCCCATGTTTCCACCCACCTCTCTAAACATCATTTATCCTGTCATCCATCTACCCACCATCTCTTCTTCCCCCTTTACCTTCACCTTTCAACCCATTATCCACCTATCCATAGACTTCTTCACACCTCTGCTATTTCATCTATTCATCCACCCAGTCACCCAGTTCTCCCCCATTCATTCATCTCTCTCTTTCCCCACTATTTTCCCTTTCATTTACCCCCTCTCCTTCCATCTCTTAGCATCTCCATTATGTTCACTGAGAGCTGGCATATACTGGGAGCTCTGAGGGCCTCTATCAGATGTAGGATGTGTCCTGTCAGAGATGCTCAGGTTTGGGAGAAAGGACATTCACTTGTGAAGGGAGAAGTGCTCATGTTTGGCTATGTGGTCTGGGCCGTGTAGATGGGACACAGGGTATGGATCTGGGGGGATCTTAAGGAAGGTGGATGGTGGGACAGGGGGATGCCATTCCTGTTTGTAGGAGGAATTGTATCCAGTCAATGCGGCAATGAATCTGGCTTGTGCTGGAGAATCAGGTCTGGGGAGTGAGGCTGGGACTTGATTATGGGAGCTATACAGGCTGCAGTGACAGAGCCAGCCTTTGTCCCCTAGGTGATGGGCATCTTTGGCGATGAGGATGTGAAACAGATCTTGAAGATGATTGAGCCTGAAGTATTCACTGAGGAAGAAGAGGAAGAGGAGGAGGAGGAGGAGGAGGAAGGGGAGGAGGAAGAGGAGGACGAGGAGGAGAAGGAAGAGGACGAGGAGGAGGAGGCACGGGAGAAGGAAGATGAGGAAAAAGAGGAGGAGGAGACAGCAGAGGGGGAAAAAGAGGACTTGGAGGAGGGGCTGCTCCAGATGAAGTTGCCCGAGTCTGTGAAGTTACAGGTGAGCTGGTTCTTCCTGTTTTTCCAGCCTCCATCCCTCTGGGCTGGGAGATGCAGGGCCTGGTGGGGCTGGAGTCTGGACTTTGACCCAAGGTAGTGGGGTGCTGTGGAGGGGCACAAAGCAGGGGAGTGCTGCTGGCTTTGAATGAGCTCTCTGGTTTCCTTGTGGGAGGTGAATTAGAAGGATGAGACCATGGAGATGGCCGCCTTGAGGATCCAGGCAGGAGACAGTGGTGGCTCAACCTGAACAGGGCCGTGGAGTCGGGAGGGAAGGCAAGAAGAGTTTCAAGGAAGTCATGGTCTCACCACCATCCCGCCTACCACATGGCTATCATCCCACAGATGTGTAACCTGCTGGAGTATTTCTGTGACCAAGAGCTACAGCACCGTGTGGAATCTCTGGCAGCCTTTGCAGAGCGCTATGTGGACAAGCTCCAGGCCAACCAGAGGGACCGCTATGCCATCCTCATGAAAGCCTTCACCATGACTGCAGCTGAGACAGCCCGACGCACTCGCGAGTTCCGCTCCCCACCCCAGGAGCAGGTCCTCTGACTCCTGACTCCAGCTGGCTTACTGTTTACCCCTCAATCTGAGCCACTTCTCTTGCCCTTGAGTATCACGGGTGATACTCAACCTCTAAATCTGACTCTGACCTCTGACCCTATTGATACACTTAACTGTTACTCTCTTGTGTGTGTGAGTCGCTCAGTTGTGTCTGACTCTGCAACCCCATGGACTGTAGCCCACCAGGCTCCTCTGTCCATGAAATTCTCTAGGCAAGAATACTGGAGTGGGTTGCTGTGCCCTTCTCCAGGGGATCTTCCCAACTCAGGGATTGAACTCAGGTCTCCCTCATTGCAGACAGATTCTTTACTGTCTGAGCCACCAGGAAAGTTCCGTTACTCTCTTACCTCTCTCTGAACCAGACTTCTGAGCCACTGCAGACTGACCCTGACTCCTTTCGAACCTTTAGCCACCCAGATATTCTTCACTGATTCGTGAGCTTAGACAGGAACTCACAGTTGGATATTTGATGCTCAACCTCAGAGTTCCTGCTCTGGGGTCCCTCACTCTAATCTCTGACCTTCCCTAGATCAACATGCTATTGCACTTCAAAGCTGCTGAGGATGAGGAAGAATGTCCTCTCCCTGAAGAGGTCCGACAGGATTTGCTCGAATTTCATCAAGACCTGCTGACACACTGTGGTAAGAGAGGAGATCAGAGAATCCACCTCCCAAACTTTCTTTTGAGACCTGTCTTGAAGTTTTCCTAAGATTTTCTGATCTTAAATATCTACAGGTCTTGTGAAGTAACTGTTGGTAAAATGAATGACTGAATGAATGAACATATTAGTGAACAGGTGGATGATGTGGAAGGATATGTTTATGTGGGTGTTTGGATGGATGTACATATGGGCTTCCCAGATGGCGCTATGCTGTGCTTAGTCACTCAGTTGTGTCCAGCTTTTTGTGACCCCATGGGCTGCAGCCTGCCAGGCTCCTCTGTCCTTGGGGATTCTCCAGGCAAGAATACTGGGTTGGGTTGCCATGCCCTCCTCCAGGGGATCTTACTAACCCAGGTATCGAACCCAGGTCTCCTGCATTGTAGGCGGATTCTTTACTGACTGAGCCAGCAGGAAAGCCCAAGAATACTGGAGTTACCCCTTATCCCTTCTTCTAGGGGATCTTCCTGACCCAGGAATCAAACCAGAGTCTACTGCCTTGCAGGTCGATTCTTTACCAGCTGAGCTACCTGGGAAGCCCCAGCCACCAGGTGGCGCTAGTGGTAAATAATACGCCTGTCAGTGCAGGAGACCAGATTTAATTCTTGGGGTGGGAAGATCCCCTGGAGGAGGAAATGGCAACCCACTCCAGTATTCTTGCCTGGGAAATTCCATGGACAGAGGAGCCTGGCGGGCTACAGTCCATGGGGTTGCAAAGATTCAGACATGACTGAGCGCGCGCGTGTGCGCGCACGCACACACGGATGAATGGCTATCAGTTCAGTTCAGTCTCTCAGTCGTGTCCAACTCTTTGTGATCCCATGGACTACAACACATCAGGCCTCCCTGTCCATCACCAACTCCCAGAGTTTACTCAAACTCATGTCCATTGAGTCAGTGGTGCCATCCAACCATCTCATCCTCTGTCATTCCCTTCTCCTCTTGCCTCAATCTTTTCCAGCATCAGGGTCTTTTCAGATGAGTCAGTTCTTCGCATCAGGTGGCCAAAGTTTTGGAGTTTCAGCGTCAGCATCAGTCCTTCTAGTGAATATTCACGACTGATTTTCTTTAGGATGAACTGGTTGGATCTCCTTGTAGTCCAAGGGGCTCTCAAGAGTCTTCTTCAACACCACAGTTCAAAAGCATCACTTTTTTGGTGCTCAGCTTCCTTTATAGTCCAACTCTCACGTCCATACATGACTACTGGAAAAACCATTGCTTTGACTAGACAGACCTTTGTTGGTAAAGTAATGTCTCTGCTTTTTAATATGCCGTCTAGGTTGGTCATAACTTTTCTTCCAAGCAGCAAGCGTCTTTTAATTTCATGGCTGCAGTTACCATCTGCAGTGATTTTGGAGCCCAAAAAATAAAATCTGTCACTGTTTCCCTATCTATTTGCCATGAAGTGATGGGACCAGATGCCATGACCTTAGTTTTCTGAATGTTGAGTTTTAAGCCAACTTTTTCACTTTCCTCTTTCACTTTCAAGAGGCTTTTTAGTTCCTCTTCACTTTCTGCCATAAGGATGTTGTCTTCTGCATATCTGAGGTTATTGATATTTCTCCCAGAAATCTTGATTCCAGCTTGTGCTTCATCCAGCCCAGTGTTTCTCATGATGTACTCTGCATATAAGTTAAATAAGCAGGGTGACAATATACAGCCTTGACATACTCCTTTCCCTATTTGGAACCAGTCTGTTGTTCCATGTCCAGTTCTAACTGTTGCTTCTTGACCTGCATACAGATTTCTCAAGAGGCAGGTCAGGTGGTCTGGTATTCCCATCTCTTTCAGAATTTTCCAGAGTTTGTTGTAATCCACACAGTCAAAGGCTCTGGCATAGTCAATAAAGCAGAAGTAGATATTTTTATGGAACTCTCTTGCTTTTTCTATGATCCAGTGGATGTTGGCAATTTAATCTTTGGTTCCTCTGCGTTTTCTAAATCCAGCTTGAATATCTGGAAGTTCACGGTTCACATACTGCTGAAGCCTGGCTTGGAGAATTTTGAGCATTACTTTACTAGTGTGTGAGATGAGTGCAATTGTGCAGTAGTTTGAGCATTCTTTGGCATTGCCTTTCTTTGGGATTGAAATGAAAACTGACCCTTTCCAGTCCTGTGGCCACTGCTGAGTTTTCCAAATTTGCTGGCATATAAGTGAATGGACAAGTGTGTGAACTGATGGAGAGAAGCATAGCTGAATAAAGAAGTGAGTAAAGAGATGGCTGGCTGGTTGGGTGAATAAAAAGAAAGATGGCTTGCGGGGTGGTTGACTGATCTCTATTGTTTCTCTAAGAAGTCAGCTGATCATCTTACTGCGATTGTTTTTTTATGTGATGACTCATTTTTCTCTGGCTGGCTTTCAATATTTCTCTTTGCTTTTGCCTCTAAGCAGTTTGAGTATGATGTATGTAGGTGTGGAACTCATTGAATTTATCCCACTTGAGTTTGCTGAGTTTCTTAAATGTGTAGATTAATATTTTTCATCAAATTTTGGACTTTGGGGCCATTATTTTTCTTTTTTTTTCATTATTTTTCTAAATAGTTTTCTGCCCCATTCTCATTGCTTCTTCTAGGACTCCCATTATGCATATGTTGTTATACTTGATGGTATACTATGGGTCTCTGTGGCTCTGTTAATTTTTATTCATTCTTTTATTAAGGCTGGATAACCTTTGTTGTTCTATGAATCAAGTTCATTGATTCTTTCTCCTTCTATCTCAAATATGCTGTTGTGCCTCTCTAATTTTTAAATTTCAGTTATTGTACTTTCAGTTATTGTACCGGCTTCTATATAGTTATTTTTGTATCTAGTTCTTTTTATTATTGGGTTTTGTTTTGTTTTTTTTTTTTGCTGTGTTGGGTCTTCATTGCAGCGAGTAGGGGCTACTCTCTAGTTGCAGTGTGGAGGCTTCTCATTGTGGTGGCTTCTCTTATTTCACAGGCTCTAGGGCTTGTGGGCTCAGCAGTTGCAGCTCGTGGGCTCTACAGTGTGGCTCAGTAGTTGTGGCCCTTGGCCTTAGCTGCCTTGAAAAATATGGGATCTTCCTGGACTAGGGATCAAACCCAAGACACTTGCATTGGCAGGTGAATTCTTAACCACTGGACCACCAGGGAAGTCCTACCTCTTTATCAGTAGTCTCTATTTGATGAGTCACTGTCATCATACTTCTCTTTAATACTTCAGACATGGTTTCCTTTAGTTCTGTGAAGATACTTGCAATAGTTGGTGTAAAAGACAAACAATTCAAAGAATGAATAAGTGAACAAATAGATGAACATATAAAGAAATAAATGAAAAACCCCATGAACACACACACATGAATGAGAAATAAATGCGTGAATACGTGAATGAATAAAGAAGTAAATGATCCAGCAGATTAATAAGCAAACAGATGAATGACATGCCTTCCCTTCTTGACCACCTCCAGGAATTCAGCTGGAGGGGGAAGAGGAGGAACCAGAGGAAGAAGCCACCCTGGGCAGTCGCCTGATGAGCCTGTTGGAGAAGGTGCGGCTGGTGAAGAAGAAGGAGGAGAAATCGGAGGAGGAACCACCTGCCGAGGAGCACAAACCCCGTGAGGACTGGGCCACCAGGGGAGAGACGGGGGTGGGCCAGGCAGCCCTGTGCTTAGGGAGCTTCTGGAGAGACGGGGGTGGGCCAGGCAGCCCTGTGCTTAGGGAGCTTCTGGCTACAAGACAGGCCCCAGGAGTGGCATGAGGGATGGGCAGGTGGTATTAATGAGAGAGGAGGAACGGAGGGTGGGGTGAGAGAGGAGGCCTGGAGGTGTGGCCCAAACACGGGGGCTGCACAGTGTGTGTGTTGAAATAGCGTGGCACATGACTACCAGAGGGGAACCGCACCTCCAACCTAGGACTGGGGGCAACTCCTGCACCACCGTGGTTTCCAAGGCTTTTCATTGTTTTTCTTTTATTTCTTGGTGAAACAATTACTGTGCTGAGGGATAGGAAAACAGTCATGGTAAATGTTGGGCCAGTAGGTCATTATACAAACTATGTATTAGCACCATATAACAAGGACAGAGTCCCTGACAATGCTACAGAGTTTATTCTATAACATTTAATAAATTATTGGACCAACTCTGGGCCAGGCACTATTGTTAGAGCTGGGGAATATATTGCTTCATGGCAAATATAAGGGGAAAAAGTGGAAGCAGTGATAGATTTTATTTTCTTGGGCCCCAGATCACTGTGGATGGTGACTGCAACCATGAAATTAAAAGACGCTTGTTCCTTGGAAGGAAAGCTATAACAAACCTAGGCAGCATATTAAAAAGCAGAGACGTCACTTTGCCAACAAAAGTCTATATAGTCAAAGCTATGATTTTTCCAGCAGTCATATATGGTTGATTCACAGAGTTGATTCGCAAAGAAGGCTGAGCACCAAAGAATTGATGATTTTGAACTGTGGTGCTGGAGAAGACTCTTGAGAGTCTCTTGGACTGCAAAAAAAATCAAACCAGTTAATCCTGAAGGAAGTCAACCCTGAATATTCATTGGAAGGACTGTTGCTGAAGCTGAAGCTCCAATACTTTGGCCACCTGATATGAAGAGCCGACTCATTGGAAAAGACTCTGATGCTGGGAAAGATTGAGAACAGGAGGAAAAAAGGGCAGCAGAGGACGAGGTGGTCAGATAGCATCACTTGACTGAATAGGCATGAATTTGAGCAGAGTCTGGAGGGCTACAGTCCATGGGGTCACAGAGAGGTGGACACGACTGAGCGACTAAACACAGCACACTCCCTGGAAGACAGTGGAGGACAGAGGAACCTGGCATGCTACAGTCCATGGGGTCACAAAAAGTCAGACACGACTTAGTGACAAACAACAACAAACTTTCAAAGTCTCTACCCTGAAGGCGTTTAGAATATTACAAAAGATATATATATATATATATATATATATTCCATAATGTCAAATGACCATAGATGCTAATAAGAAAAATGAAGTTGAGTAGAAGAGAAAGAGGGACAAAGATGGAAAGGTTAGAATGGGGGGAGAGGATGCAAAGATTTGGGAGAAGATGATTGGTACAGAAAGAACAGCCTGTGCAAAGGCCCTGAGGCAGGAACATCCTTGGTGCATTTAGAGGCCAGCGTGGCTGGAGCCAAGTGAGCAGGAGAGGTACTGAATATGAAGTGTGATGTGATGGGTCCAAAGTGTATAGAGCAGATGGACAGGGTAGGACATGTCACAGGTCATCATTCAGTGCCAGTGCAAGAAGGTTTCTCCTAACCCTGAGACATGGGAAACATCTATCTTCTTTCCCAGAAATCCTGGGAAGAAAAAGTGCCAGGAGAGAAAGAGAGATAGAAAGAGAAATGGATGCTGGATATAGGGGAGGAGAGTCCCAGGGAAATCACCAGGGAAAGAAAACAGTTCATTTTTTACATTATTTTCAAATGCCACCAATGTCCTCACAGTTTCTCTTTGTGTCTGTTGTCGCCCATGATGAAAAATTGGCTGGTTTTTTTTTTTTTTTTTTTGGCCACATCTTGTGGCACATGGGAGTTTAGTTCTCTGCCCAGGGATCAAACCCATACTTCTTGCATTAGAAGTGCAGAATATTAACCGCTGGACCACCAGGGAAGTCCCCAAAATTGTCTGCATTTTTACAGAGCAAGGGCTTCCCTGATAGCTCATCTGGTAAAGAATCTGCCTGCAATTTGGGAGACCTGGGTTCAATCCCTGGGTTGGGAAGATCCCCTGGAGGAGGGAAAGGCTACCCACTCCAGAATTGTGGCCTGGAGAATTTAATGGACTGTATAGTCCATGGGGTCACAGAGTTGGACACGACTGGGCGACTTTCACCTCACTTTGCTTTATAGAATTAATGGAATTAACATTTGTGCTTTCAAAGATGCTCCTAACAGCGCTCTAGTACTTTGCATCTGGTGGTACACATTCTTTTTCCTCTTGAAAAGGGGGCTCTTGTGGTCTGGGTATAGGGTGAAGATGACAAAGAGACTCTTAGGGCCATAGAACAGAGTCTGCCAGCATCTGCCCAGTCCTGGAAGGGGTAGGGTGGGGTTTAACAAGTACCAACTGAGAAGCCCTTTGGCAAGAAGGACCCCTCTTGCATTGTTCTGGCTCGTAGCCCTGTTCTGGGAAGACCGTTCAGACCCTGTGTCCCCTTCCCAGAGTCGCTGCAAGAGCTGGTGTCCCACACGGTGGTGCGTTGGGCCCAAGAGGACTACGTGCAGAGCCCGGAGTTGGTCCGCGCCATGTTCAGCCTCCTGCACCGGCAGTACGATGGGCTCGGGGAGCTGCTGCGCGCCCTGCCCCGGGCCTACACCATCTCCCCCTCCTCCGTGGAGGACACCATGAGCCTGCTGGAGTGCCTCGGCCAGATCCGCTCACTGCTCATCGTGCAGATGGGCCCCCAGGAGGAGAACCTCATGATCCAGAGCATCGGGTGAGGCCCCGCCCTTCCCCTATTGAGGCCCCTCCCCTTCCCCGCTGAGCCCCGCCCCTCCCCTGACTCAGCTCGTCTTCGCGGGAAGGGACCGGAGCCCTTTGGGCTCCCTCTTGTCGCCACCTCACGTCCTCTGGATGCAGTAAACGTGCCCCTCCCCACTTCTGCCCCATCCTCGGGGTGGTGTGCTCCTCCCAGCTGCTAGACTGTCTCCCCTTACCTCTCCACTCACTCCTGGGGAGCCTCTCCTACTTGCCCGTGACTCTTGGCACAAGATTTGCACCTTTTGAGCTTCCATTTCTTCATCTGTTAACTGAGAAAGAGCCACACCTACCTCTCGGAGTCGTGGTGTGGCTTCAGTGAGCTAGTGTGTTGTTTAGTCGCTAAGTTGTATACAACTCTTTTGCAACCCCATGGACTGTATCCGACTCTTTTGCAACCCCATGGACTGTAGCCCAATCCCATGGACTGGGATTGCCTCGTTGTCCCAGGCAAGAGTCCTGGAGCGGGTTGCCATTTCCTTCTCCAAGGGATCTTCCCAACCCAGGGATCAAACCCACATCTCCTGCTTGGTGGGCAGATTCTTTACCACTGAGCCACCTGGGAAGCCCAATAGCAACAATACTAGGTTTGAGCAGTCACTCAGTGTCAAGTATACCATGTTCATTCACCCAGCAAACATCTGTTGAGCATCTACTATATGCCAGGCCCTTTCTAGGCACTTGGCAATACAACATGCAACATGCTGAAGATGTCTGCCCCAGGGGAGCCCACCTTGGATCTTTGCCTGGTTTTCTTGTTTGTGAAACAGGGATAATTATAGTTCCTGCCTTCCAGAATGGACATGAGGCTTGGATGAGTTCAGATCAGTAAAGGGGGCGGTGCCGGGCACAAACTAGGAGTTCAGTAAATGTGAACTCTTACCACAGTCGAGGTGATGGCTCCCCCAGAGGTCTGGGGGCTCGCCATGGACTTGACCCCATGCACTCGGCCTGTCCACAGGAACATCATGAACAACAAGGTCTTCTACCAACACCCGAACCTGATGAGGGCACTGGGCATGCACGAGACAGTCATGGAGGTCATGGTGAACGTCCTTGGGGGCGGTGAATCCAAGGTAAGGGGGCTGTGTGGCCCAGGGAGCTCAGGGGAGGGGGCCAAGGGGGGCAGGCACTGACCACCGGCCCACCCTGCCCACCCAGGAGATCCGCTTCCCCAAGATGGTGACGAGCTGCTGCCGCTTCCTCTGCTACTTCTGCCGCATCAGCCGGCAGAACCAGCGCTCCATGTTCGACCACCTGAGCTACCTGCTGGAGAACAGCGGCATTGGCCTGGGTAAGAAGCCCTGAGCCCACTCCTGGCAGTCCATCCAGGCCGGGCCCCACTCTCCACTGGCTCACTCAGTCATTCAACAAATGTGCATGTGTGCATGCTAAGTCACATCAGTCATGTCCGACTCTTTGTGACCCCATGGACTGTAGCCTGTCAGGCCCCTCTGTCCATGGGATTCTCCAGGCAAGAATACTAGAGTGGGTTGCTATGCCCTCCTCCAGGGGATCTTCCTAACCCAGGGATCGAACCCTCATATCTTATGTCTCCTGCATTGGCAGACAGGTTCTTTACCACTAATGCCACCTGGGGAACTCAACCCACCCCAAATCTGGCCCTGTAATGAGTAGTGTTGGGGATACCCAGATAGCCCTGGGCCTGGCCCTCATGGGGCTCATAGTGGAGTGGGGAAGACAAACGCATCCTGGACTGAGACAGCTTGGACTTCTCAGGCCTGGGATGCGGAAGCATGGGTCAGAGGAGGCACTTGACCCAGGCTGGGAAAGAGGTGGTCAAGGAAGTCTTCCTGGAGGAGATGAGATAAACAAAAGTAAGACAGTCAGCCAGGCACCTCTAATGAACATTCTTATTGCCTCTCTCCCCCACAGGCATGCAGGGCTCCACTCCCCTGGACGTGGCAGCTGCCTCTGTCATCGACAACAATGAGCTGGCCTTGGCATTGCAGGAGCAGGATCTGGAGAAGGTATGGAGGGAAGAGGCCTGGCCCGCACCTGACCTCCTGGGGCACCTGCAGATTTGGGATACACTCTAGGGGTGCTGTTGTGCAGGATCCAGAACTGAATCACAAGGGGAATAATCTCAGGAAAGGAACAGGACCTAGTCACTCAGTCACGGTGTGTGTGTGCGCTTAGTCATTCAGTTGTATCTGCTTCTTTGTGACCCCAGGGCTGGGTGAAAATCCACGCCCCACCTCCCCAGCCATGTGGCCTTTGCATGTTTCTTGGCCATCTGCGCTCCCTGCTTCTGTGTATAGCGGTAAAGAGCAGCAGCTATGAAGTTCAGCAACTTAGGTTCAACTCTCCACACTGCCCCCCTTTGCTGTGTGGCTTTGGACTAGTGACTTAATTCTCCAGGCTTCCATCTCCTCATCTGTAGAATGAATATAATAGAAATAGTTTCATGTAGTTGTTCTGAGGATTAAATGAGTTAACCCACAAAAGCATTTACAAAACAGTACACACTCTCTGACAGTTAAATAATTTATTTAACAAACGTTTATTGAGCTCCTATTATGTGTCAGGACCTGTCCAAGGCAATAGGGGTATGACAGTGATTGAGATGGTAAAAAATCCTTGTCTTTGTGAAGCTGACATTCTAGTTGGGAAGATGTAAAATAAACATGATGAATAAGAAAATATATAAGTAAATATATATATATATATATATATATAAGTAAATATATAAGTAAAATATATAAAATAAGGGCTTCCCAGGTGGCTCAGTGGTAAAGAATCTGCCTGCCAAGTAGGAGCTGCAGGAAATGCGTGTTCGATCCCTGGGTCGGGAAGATCCCCTGGAGGAGGAAATGGCAACTCACTTCTAGTAATCTTGCTAGGATAATTCCATGGACAGAGAAGCCTGGTGAGCTACAATCCATGGGGTCGCAAAGAGTCTGACACAACTGAAGTGACGGAGCATGCACACATGCATGGTGTATTAGCAAGTGGCAAGTGTTAAGGAGGAAAAAACAAGGGAGGAATATCAAGTGTTGGAAGGGTGTGCCCAAATTTAGACAAGAGTGGTCACAGAAAGCCTCACTGAGAAAGTGATAGGTAAAGTTCTGAAGGAGACAGGGGCCATACGGACATGGAGGGGGAAGGAGAGCATTCCAAGCTGGGAAACAGCCAGTGCAAGGGCCCTGGGGCAGGAGTGAACTCAACAAGTTTGATAAACAGCAAAGAGACCAGTGTGGTTGTAGCAGAGGGAGACAGGGTGAGTGCTAGAAGGTGAGGGCAGGGAGGTGACAAAGGCAGGCTATATGGAGGGTCTTTGGGCATAGCCCTAAGTGAGATGGCATCACGGTATTTGCAGGGTCCCTCTGACTGTGTGGGGGACAGACGGGGTTTAAGGGAACAGTGAGCCCAGGGAGAAGGTGGCTGCGATGGTCCAGGGGGGAGATGATGGTGGAAGATGAGGGTTATTGGCTGAGGGATCCAGAGACAATCGGATGGCAGAAGTCCTGGGGAAGACAGGGACTTGAGCCTTGGGGAAGAAGGTAGTGTGGGTCGAGCCCCTGGCTGAGCCTCCCTCTACGCCCAGGTGGTGTCCTACCTGGCTGGCTGTGGCCTCCAAAGCTGCCCCATGCTCCTGGCCAAAGGATACCCAGACATCGGCTGGAACCCCTGTGGTGGCGAGCGTTACCTGGACTTCCTGCGCTTCGCTGTCTTTGTCAATGGTGAGGCGGGAGATGGAAGTAACAGGGCGGTAGGCTGGGGGCGGGGTCACAGGTCAAACCTCCCTTGGGTGTGGTCCATATTCTAGGCCAGAGGCCTGGCCTGGGCAGGGGTGCCTCCTAGTGGGCACAGGGCAGGGTCTGGAGGTCAACGGGGGCCTGGAGTTCACCCCCGAGGTGCCAGGTTGAGGGCCGCCCAGGGAGGAACCCTGGGCAGTGGCTCAAGAGGCCTCGTGACCCTGTGAGCCACCAGGTGAGAGCGTGGAGGAGAATGCCAACGTGGTGGTGCGGCTGCTGATCCGCAAGCCCGAGTGCTTTGGGCCTGCCCTGCGGGGCGAGGGCGGCTCGGGGCTGCTGGCCACCATCGAAGAGGCCATCCGCATCTCCGAGGACCCTGCGCGGGATGGCCCAGGCGTCCGTAGGGACCGGCGGCGCGAGCAGTGAGTCTCCCGACCTCTCCTCGACAGAACAAACCACCCTCCCCAATCCCCTTGATGCGGCCCCCTCCTCACATCACCGCCTTCTCCTGCAGCTTCGGGGAGGAGCCCCCCGAAGAAAACCGGGTGCACCTGGGACATGCCATCATGTCCTTCTACGCAGCCTTGATTGACCTGCTGGGACGCTGTGCGCCAGAGATGCATGTGAGACCTGAAGCCCCGGCTGGGGCTCGGGGCATGGCCAACCTTGAACCTCTTCATTCAGACATTCAGTGATGTTGATTTAGCTCTTGCTGTGTGGCTGGTCCTGGGCCAGGCAACGCAGGGGACACACCAATAACTAAGAGCCTGTGGCCCCACTCTCATGGACCTCCCAGTCCAGTGGAGGAGACCAGGCAGTGAAAGCGGGCTTGTCAGGGCTACAGGCAAACAGCGCAGGCAGAGGGATCAGGGCTGGAAATTCTAGCATTCACTCCAGCAGACAGGGTCCTGCTTTATGTGCCAGTGGGTCAGGAAGGGATGGAATGAGCAAATGTGGTGTGGGATGCCCGATGACATGCCCACCTCCCCTCTCCAGCTAATTCAAGCCGGTAAGGGTGAGGCCCTGCGGATCCGTGCCATCCTGCGCTCCCTTGTGCCCCTGGACGACCTCGTGGGCATCATCAGCCTCCCGCTGCAGATCCCCACCCTGGGCAAAGGTGCGGAGGAGCGGGACTCAGCAAGGGACTGACGCTGGGGAGGAAGCAGAGGGGCCCCAAGGGCAGCACTGATCCCAGTCTCCTTGCCCACAGACGGGGCCCTGGTGCAACCAAAGATGTCAGCATCCTTTGTGCCCGACCACAAGGCTTCGATGGTGCTCTTCCTGGACCGGGTATATGGCATTGAGAACCAGGACTTCCTGTTGCACGTGCTGGATGTGGGATTCCTGCCCGACATGCGGGCAGCTGCCTCGCTGGACACGGTGAGTATCCTGGCCACCCTCCCGGCCTCCACAGTTGAGATGGGTCATCGGAACGCCTGCAGAACAGTCTAATCTGGGTAATGAGGTAATCTGGATAATCTGGTAATGAGGGTTCATTAATTGACTCCTGGACTTTTGTATTTGTTTGAAATTTTTTTAGTCCAAAGTAATAAGGGTAATAGAGACTGGGAGGAGCAGGTTTGGGGCGAAGATCAGAGGCCTGGCTGGTTGAGTTGCCAGGGCAACCCCAGGAGCAGGCACGGGGGACCTGATGTCCCCACCCTGCGCCCCAGGCCACTTTCAGCACGACGGAGATGGCGCTGGCCCTGAACCGCTACCTGTGCCTGGCGGTGCTGCCGCTCATCACCAAATGTGCGCCGCTGTTTGCGGGAACGGAGCATCGCGCCATCATGGTGGACTCCATGCTTCACACGGTGTACCGCCTGTCCCGCGGCCGCTCGCTCACCAAGGCGCAACGCGACGTCATCGAGGAATGCCTGATGGCGCTCTGCAGGTGGGGCGGGGCCAGGTGGGCGGGGCCACGAGTGGGGCGGGCCCTGGGGAGAGATAACCCCGCCCTGTGCGTGTCCCCGCAGGTACATCCGCCCGTCCATGCTGCAGCACTTGCTGCGGCGCCTGGTGTTCGACGTGCCCATCCTTAACGAGTTCGCCAAGATGCCGCTCAAGGTGAGGGCAAGCCCGCTTCAGCTTGCGTATTTCCATGCTCCACCCACCGCCTTGCTCTGCAGCTTTTCAGTATCACATCGCCTGGGCCGGTTAACCTGCAAATGTTCGGGCAGCAGGCCGCATAGAAACTTCTTTTTTTTTTTTTTTAGAAACTTCTGTAATATTCTTATTTTCATACTAGGATTCCCAGGTCATTCACTTTGCGTCATTTGTGCCTCTAGCACTCCCTAATTAGAGTTTAATTCGCCCAGCAGTGAGCCAGCCCCCCTTAATTAGCATATATTTGTGTGGGACGCACCGCTTTTTCTAATCAGTAAGCTTATTCACATGCTTAGACCACCAGCCTTCCGCTATTCAAATGAGAGCATTTACTTGAATCAACAGTACCACAGCTATCCTACATATTTTCACTGTCTCGCCTATTATTTTTTCATTTGCATGCTTGTTTGCCTAAGGAGATACCCCCAACTCACATATCTTAACTATTTTGCACAATACGTCTAAATCAGCCCATTTCAAATTTGCATATTGGATAGTAGAGGCTCTCTCCCCAATTACCATATGTTTGCATGGAGTACTGAGTATGTTTCTACTTGCCATGTTAATTCACATAAAGACAGATCACTTCATCTTTATGCCCATTTGCACACGACCCTTCCCATGGACTAATATCCGCATGCTTATTTGTGTAAAGCAAATCCAGCTTTGATTTAATGCCCATCCCAATTCTGAATAAGAGTGCCAAATTTAAACTGTCCAGGATCACTTCCCAATATGCATATAATTCTCTTATTAGCATGTCATTTGCATGATCCACACCTCCTTCATTTAAATTTAAAATTTAAAATCAGTGGCACCCTGGGCCTCCCTAGGCCTTCATTTGCCTACCACCTGTTTATGTCTCCCTCATTTGTGTGTCCCCCTCTTGCTCCCACCCAGCTCCTCACCAACCACTATGAGCGCTGTTGGAAGTACTACTGCCTCCCCACAGGTTGGGCCAACTTTGGGGTCACCTCGGAGGAAGAGCTGCACCTCACTCGTAAACTCTTCTGGGGCATCTTTGACTCGCTGGCCCATAAGGTCTGAGCACCCAGGGCTCCTGAAAGAAACCTGTTTGGAGGGCTTGGGATCTGAAGTCAGGGATCCAAAATGAAATTCCCAGTTTGGAGGTTCAGGGAGGGATGCGTCCCCAGTTCTGCAGGTCTGGATCTAGGAGGATCTATGATGAGTTGGGTCTCTGGTTTGAATGTCATGGAAGAGGGAATGGGGGACTCTAGTTTGGGGGCTTGGAGAGGATTAATTAGGGGTGCTTTGAGAGTCCGGGTGGGTCTGAGGTTTGAGTTTCAGAGTGAGACCATACTTCAGGTCTGAGGACTTGAGAAAGAGGGTTGATTATTGGAGGGGTGAATTTGAAGTCCTGGGGCTCCAGAATTGGAAGGCTCAGCCAGGCCTGCAGTGACCCACCCTGCCCCCCTCACATTCCCCAGAAATATGATCAAGAGTTGTACCGCATGGCTATGCCCTGCCTGTGTGCCATCGCAGGGGCCCTGCCCCCGGACTACGTGGATGCCTCATACTCATCCAAGGCTGAGAAAAAGGCCACGGTGGATGCTGAAGGCAACTTTGATCCTCGGCCTGTGGAGACCCTCAAGTGAGGCCTGCGGGCAGTGGGGGGCTGGGGAAAGGAGGTTTCAGAGATGGAAGGACGGGCCAGATCCAACATCTGGTGACCCCATCCCCCCAATAGTGTGATCATCCCAGAGAAGCTGGACTCCTTCATTAACAAGTTCGCGGAGTACACACACGAGAAGTGGGCCTTTGACAAGGTCAGCATTAGGATCCTCCCATCCCCAGGAACTCCCCACCCTTGCCCACCTTCCTCAAGACCTCAGCTTTCCCCCAGACCCAGATCCTCCTCGAGGGCCCCAGATTTCCCTGAGACCCATAACTCCTTTTGGAGCCCTCAACCCCTCCAGGGCTCCCCTTCAGTGTTCCCCAGGCTGGTGTCCACCCCTCATCCTGCTCCCACCCTCAACTCCATAGTGACACTGTCCCCACCTGTCCCATCTCATCCTTCAGATCCAGAACAACTGGTCCTATGGGGAGAACATAGATGAGGAACTCAAGACCCATCCCATGCTGAGGCCCTACAAGACCTTTTCAGAGAAGGTGACCAAACCTTGGGACAGAAAGTTGGGGGTCCAAAGTTGGGGGCTTCAGAGAGGAGGAGGCAGCTTCATAGGCTTGGATCTAGCTGGATCTGTGGATTGGAGTTCCTCACCCATGGACTTTTGTTGTTGTTCAGCCGCTCATTTGTGTCCAACTCTTTGGGACCCTGTGAACTGCAGCATGCCAGGCTCCCCTGTCCTTCACTATCTCAAACTTGCTCAAACTCATGTCCATTGAATCAGTGATGCCATCCAACCATCTCATCCTCTGTAGCCCCCTTCTCCTCCTATCCTCAGTCTTTCCCAGCATCAGGGTCTTTTCTAATGAGTCAGCTCTATGGACTTTGCCTTCTGGCAAACCTGACTGCCTCCCATAGATCACGGACTCCTGGTGTGTCTTCTTTTAGAAACAGTCAGAGGGATTAGGTTTGATTCCTTGACCATACAACTTAACTTCTCTGAGTCTCATGTGTAGCATGGGATGATAAGAACTTGTTTGGGAGGCTGTGTTACAGGGCAGGTAAGAGACTTGGTTTTGAATTCGGACTGGACCGCTTCCTAGACATGCTGTCAAGGGTTTTCCCCTTCTTGGGACCCTGGTGGCCAATGAGGCTGAGCCAGGAGGTCCTACCTCCCCCTCCCTCTCACCCCGTTCCACTAACTCCGCTCCCTCCTGTGCACCCCAGGACAAAGAGATTTACCGCTGGCCCATAAAGGAGTCCTTGAAGGCCATGATTGCCTGGGAATGGACGATAGAGAAAGCCAGGGAGGGTGAGGAGGAGAAGACGGAGAAGAAGAAAACCCGGAAGATATCACAAAGCGCCCAGGTGGAGGCGGGCGGGCGGGCGGGCGGGGCGGGGGCGGGGGCGGGGGGTGGGGTCACGACGCGGTGGAGAGCGGCTAGAAGGGGCGGGGCCAGGAGGGGTGGGGCCAGGTAGGATGTGGGGTCGAGAGAGGGAAAAGGGCCCAAGGGAAGGAAGTGGGGTCAGCGGTAGCGGGGAGGCCAGGAGAGGGGTGCAGGCTAAGAGATCTGGAGCCTGAAAAACTGCAGAGGGCAGAAGAGCAGAGGGTGGCTTAGAGGCAGGCCTTTAAGGAAAGGTGGCAAGGAGGGGATAAATTGGGTTGGGGCCTGGGCTTCCTGCGAACCAATCATGCCCCCCTCTCCCCTGTCACCCCAGACCTATGATGCAAGGGAAGGCTACAACCCGCAACCCCCTGATCTCAGTGGAGTTACCCTGTCTCGGGAGCTGCAAGTGAGTCTTCTGGCCCTTTATTTGGGAACATGGAGGTGTCTGTGGCAGGAGGAGAACATCCTCTGAATGTGGGCCTTGACCCCTTTGCATCCACTCCTAGGCCATGGCGGAACAACTGGCGGAAAATTACCACAACACATGGGGGCGCAAAAAGAAGCAGGAGCTGGAAGCCAAGGGTGAGGGCGCCCACCCCACCCCCGCACAGACTCCCCTTCTCCGCAGTTCTCCTAGTCACAGGCTCTGGAGTCCTAAGGGCCTGGGTTAGAGTTGCGTGACTTTGAACGATTGCTTTCACCCCCATTAAACCTTCCTTTCTGTGTCTCTCAGTTCAGTTCTGTCGCTCAGTCATGCCCAACTCTTGGCGACTCCATGGACTGCAGCACCACAGGTTTTCTTGTCCATCACCAACTCCCAGAGCTTGTTCAAACTCATGTCCACTGAGTTGGTGATGCCATCCAGCCATCTCATCCTCTGTCGTCCCCTTCTCCTGCCTTCAATCTTGCCCAACATCAGGGTCTTTTCTAATGAGTCAGTTTTTCCCATCAGGTGGCCAAAGTATTGGAGTTTCAGCTTCAGCATGAGTCCTTCTAGTGAATATTCAGGACCTATTTCCTTTAGGATAGAAGGGTTGGATCTCCTTGCAGTCCAAGGGACTCTCAAGAGTCTCCAACACCACAGTTCAAAAGCATCAATTTTCAGCACCAGGCCTTCTTTATGGTCCAACTTTCACATCCATACATGACTAATGGAAAAACCATAGCTTTGACTAGATGGACCTTTGTTGGCAAAGTAATGTCTCTGCTTTTTAATATGCTGTCTAGGTTTGTCATAGCTTTTCTTCCAAGGAGCAAGCATATTTTAACTTCATGGCTGCAGTCACCATCTGCAGTGATTTTGGAGCCCAAGAAAATAAAGTCTGTCACTGTTTCCATTGTTTCCCCACCTATTTGCCATGGAAGTGATGGGACCAGATACCATGATCTTAGTTTTTTGAATGTTGAGTTTTAAGCCAGCTTTTTCTGCATCTCTGCAGTGAGGATAATCACAGCGTTTACTCCTGTAGGCCTGTGGGGAGGATGTGGGGAGCATCTGAAAGCAATGGTTGGTTATTCTTATCTTATCTGCCTATATGACTATAATTATGCACACTTTCAACTTCAGGAACCACGTCAGTGAGATATCTGGGTTCCCCCTCCCACCAATGCCCCTAATTTCTGATCTTTGCTGCCCCAGGTGGTGGGACCCACCCCCTGCTGGTTCCCTACGACACGCTCACCGCCAAGGAGAAGGCACGAGATCGGGAGAAGGCCCAGGAGCTGTTGAAATTCCTGCAGATGAACGGCTACGCGGTCACCAGGCAAGAGGGCTGGAAGCTGGGCGGGGGAGCGGTAGGAATCACGCGCGGAACCCCAGCAAAAGCTGGGAGAGGCGGATCCTAAATTGCGGAGGCGGAGCCAGAGAGAGAAGGCTGATAGGGCGGGGGTCAGAGAGGGTGTGGCCTGTGGGCGGAGGCGGGGCCGGAGGGGAGGAGTCTAAGAAGGGTGGGGCCTGGAAAACGAAGGTGGGTCCCGTAGGAGTCCAGGGGAAACTGGAAAGAGGCAGGAAACACCGCGGGTCTGGGTCTGAGCTGACCTCTCGCTCCGCCTGCACGCAGAGGTCTTAAGGACATGGAACTGGACACGTCTTCCATTGAGAAACGGTTCGCCTTCGGCTTCCTGCAGCAGTTGCTGCGCTGGATGGACATTTCTCAGGAGTTTATCGCCCACCTGGGTACGAAGAATTCCCTCCCTGTGCCCGCCTTAGCTGCAGTTTCATCTAGGGACCCAGTTCATGCATTTCTGTTCCCGCCCCCGCGCCCTCCCCATTTAGTCATTGAGCCAGACATTGTCCTATGGATTGAGAATAGGACATGAACAAGATAAAGATCCCTGTCCTTCGGCAACTTACATTCCCGCGGCGGATACATTCCCACGGTGGATTCAGACAATTAACGTTGGAAATGACGGGATCACTTCGTGTGTTAGAAAGTGATTAGTGTTATGGGGAGAGGAATACACTAGAGCCAGCTAAAGAGGGCTGGGAGTGTGGGCCGGATGTAATTGTAAATAGAATATTCCAGGAAGCTAGGGAGAGAGCTACTTGGTCATCTGGGGAGAGTATTTCAGGCAGAGGATCAGCCCGTGCAGAGGTTTCGGATGTATTAGGAGGTCCCTGTGGCTGAAGCAGAGTGGGATGGGTGGGGTGGTGGGGAGACTGAGAGGAAATGGGGTCAGAAAGGTGACAGAAAGATCACGCCAGGCTTTGCAGGCCATGGTGAGCACTGTGGCTTGTTACTCTGAGTGAGATGCTGCCCTGCGAGCAGTCTAAGCAGCAGAGTACCCTGGTCTGCCTTGGGTGTTCACAGGCTCCCTCTGACTGCCTGTGGGGGGTCAGGGGCAGAAGGGAATGAGAACTGGGAGATTCTGGGTCTAATTTGAAGGCTGAGGTTGTGGAGATGTCCTGCAGATGCCTCTTACATGTCACTAAGAGTCACAAGTGGGACCCCTGTAATCCCAGCTTCTCCCAGAGAGCCACCCCAGAACCCCAAATTTCCTTCAGCTAAGTGAAAGGCCCAGCAGGATTCATTCACACATCTCACCCCAAATCCCATGTGAGTGGGACCCCTGTGCTGCACACCCTCCTGGAAATTCCCTTTCCTCCTGAACCTTAGCTTCCTCATCTGTGAAATGGGGATTCTGTTCACTATAACCAGCAGTCATTCTGTCCCTTATTTGCTGAGTGACCTGAAATAAGCTGTTGCACCTCAATTTCCTCATCTGTAAAATGGGGACAAAGGACCAGTCAGGCCTCCCATGTTAGGAGGAGATTTTACAAGGACGTTTCTCACAGTGCCAGGGACATAGCAAGTGTTTAGTAATTAAGCCTTATTTTATTATTATTTTAGTAATATTATTTTAATAATATGAATTATTATTATCACTATGATGATGATGATTGAAATGGATTTCTACTTTAAAGTTCAACCTAGGGGTCTTCTCTGGCAGTCTAGTGGTTAAGACTCCACGCTTCCAGTGCAGGGCCACGAGTTTAATCCTGGTCAGGGAACTAAGATGCCACATGCCGTGCGCTGCAGCCAAAAAAAGGTTAAATTTAACTTTTTAAATTTCCCCTCCTCACCTATCACAAATTCTTTTCTTCCTGCTACACTGGCTTCTTTTTGCATTTGTTCATTCCACATTTACTCAGTGCCAGGTGAGGAGGGGGAATGTTTCATGGCCTTACCCCATTCCAGTTTGTCCTCCTCTCCATTTTCAGCATCAGGAAGGGATTGATCAAGGAGTTGGGATCAGATGAAAACAGGGGAGAGAGGTTTACCTCAAAGCTGACAACAGCAACTTCATGCCAGGAGGTGATCTCCTGTCATACCCTCAGTCTGCCCCATCAGAAAACCCTGAGCTCCCTAGAACTGAAGCCACCATGACCCCTATTTGCCTTCCCCCACCAGAGGCCGTGGTCAGCAGTGGACGAGTGGAAAAGTCCCCTCACGAGCAGGAGATTAAATTCTTTGCCAAGGTGAGAGGTGGCCACAGAAGCCGAAGGAGGCTGGGGACGGGTGGGCTTTCCTCGCCCTCCACCCAATCCCCTTTATCTCTTCCCCACGCCCCCAGATCCTGCTCCCTTTGATCAACCAGTACTTCACCAACCACTGCCTCTATTTCCTGTCCACCCCAGCCAAAGTGCTGGGCAGCGGTGGCCACGCCTCCAACAAGGAGAAGGAGATGATCACCAGGTGAGCCCTCCAGGACTTCTTACTCAGACCTCTGACCTCATGGCGTTGTAATCCTGGGTCCTTTCCTTCCAACCTTGGACTTGAAAGGCTCTGTTACTGGGTGCTGGGCACTGATCAGTCTACCTGCAGAGGTGATTGAAGGGCTAGGGTGACAAACTGTCCTGGTGTGCCCCCCCAGGATACGGAACTTTCAGGCAGACCGGGGTGAATCGGGCATCCTATCAGAAAGGCAGATCAGCCTCCCCATCCCCAGCATCCCAGTTACTGCTTGCAACTCTAGCTGGTTCATCTCTCTACTCCCCCCTCCCATCCCTCTGTCTCCTTCATTTTCTCCCCCATCGTCCTTTCTCCTCCTGGCTCTGTCCCTCCCTCCCTGTCTTCCCTGTCTCTCCTCCTCTAATTGTGTCCCCTCGCTGTCCTCGCTCCCCATTTCCCTTGTCCTGTTCCTTTCTCTTTCTTCAGCCTCTTCTGCAAGCTTGCGGCTCTTGTCCGTCACCGAGTCTCTCTCTTTGGTGAGTAGGTCTGCTCCTCAAGCCCTTCTCCCCAGTCTTCCCTCTCTTCACCTCTTCACAACCTCACCCTGAAGAGATATGGCCCAGGTTCATGCCTTAATCTGAACAACCTTCACTGTTCTTCCTCTGGACTTGGACATGGAGTGGGGTAGTCCTGGGGATGGGACAATGACTGGGAGAGTCCTGGGCCCTGCCACCTTGGAGTTCCCAGACTCCTCACCAGACAGTGATGGCCCAGAGGTCAGGGCTGGGGTGCGGGAGGGACCGGCAGAGGGGTCCAGGATGAGGAAAGGACAGGGACCTATGCAGTGGGGGAGGGGTGGTGGAGAGAGATGAGTTGAAGTGGGTGTAGAGGGAGGTGCTGTCGTCACAACCCTTCCTTCACCCAGGCCCCCTTCCTCCCCCAGGCACAGATGCCCCAGCTGTGGTCAACTGTCTTCACATCCTGGCACGCTCCCTGGATGCCAGGTGGGGCCATGGGTCACCGTGCCCACTCCCATTCTACCCCTGCCCTCCGCCGCCCCCAGCCCCTATTCTCCTGGACTCTCTGCAATCTCAAATCTCAGATTGCAGAGTGCCCCCACTTCCCTCCTAGGACCGTGATGAAGTCTGGCCCCGAGATCGTGAAGGCTGGCCTCCGTTCCTTCTTTGAGAGTGCCTCGGAGGACATTGAGAAGATGGTGGAGAACCTGCGGCTTGGCAAGGTGTCACAGGCACGCACGCAGGTGAAGGGTGTGGGCCAGAACCTCACCTACACCACCGTGGCCCTGCTGCCGGTCCTCACCACCCTCTTCCAGCACATCGCCCAGCATCAGTTCGGAGACGATGTTATCCGTAAGGGCTACTGATCCCAAGGGCCAGGGTGGGGTTGGGGGCGTCAGTTCCACCAACACCAGCCATCCCAGCGTGCCTGGTAGAGTCTGCGGGTGTTTCAGTGTAATGTTTATTGAGAGGTTTCATTGCCATAAGCAAAGTGTGCGTTCAGTTCAGTAAATTGGTAGGGAACAGAATGAGCTAATCAGAATATTCATTCCACAGATTTAACAAAAGACCCTCCTTCACTGTTGCTTAAGCAAGTTACATGTATATTTCTTTTTAAAAAATATTTACTTATTTATTTACTTTTGGCTGTGTTGGCTTCCCAGGTGGTGCTAGTGGTATAGAACCCGCCTGCCAATGCAGGAGACATAAGACACACGTGTTCGATCCCTGGGTCGGGAAGATCCCCTGGAGAAGGAAATGGCAACCCACTCCAGTATTCTTGCCTGGAGAATCCCATGGGCAGAGAAGCCTGGTGGGCTACAGTCCATGGGGTTGCAAAAGAATCGCACACCACTTATGATGAAGGTATCTTCAAACTTTTTGTTGAACTCTTGAATATGAGCTGCACACAGTGACACCTCATCCCTAAATGTTCAGCCTTCAACACCTAGATGTTGCAGAACTTTTTCTCCTGTAACCACAATTTCAGTATCACACTTAGCCTGACTATGGTTAGATTTCCCTATTACCCTCAAAATGTCTTTAATTTTTTTTTAATTCAGAATTCGATGAGGTTTCTCTTACTGCATTTGGTTGTCATGCCTCTATCACCTCTTTTCAATTTAGAACAGTCCCCCTGCCCCCTCATGACATTTAGGAACTTGATGAGATTCTTAACCTGGCCTCCTGGGGAGTGTGTGGATAACCGAGATTGAAGTCAGGATTGGATGTCTGTTTGCATATTCTGGAGACAGTCTCCAGCATTATCATAAAAGAGATCCATGACCCTTCTCCAAGGAAAGAACAGCTAGCATTTATTGAACGCCTGCTGTGTACCCTGTCCCAATTGCTTTCTGGGTATTAACTCGTTTAATCTTCACAGCAACTCCGTAAGGAAAATACTATATTTATCCACATTTTACAGAGAAGGAAACTGAGGCCAAAACTAGTAAATGGCAGGCTGGCTCTACAGCCCCTGCTCTGACTGTGTCATTTGGAGACAAGAGCTGGGGTTAGGGAGGACCGGACTAACCCTAACCCCACCCTTCCTCCCCCACTCAGTGGATGACGTCCAGGTCTCTTGCTACCGAACACTGTGCAGTATCTACTCTCTGGGGACCACCAGGAACCCTTACGTGGAAAAGTAAGGAGAAAGAGAGTTTGGGGCTAGGGTGGGGACTGTGGGGGGTCAGGGACGTGAGGGCTCAGAAAACGGGAGTGAAAAGCTGGGAGATGGTTTGTCTTCAGAAGACAAGAGGACTGTGGCAACTGTAGTTCCTCAGGGTGGCCACGTGAGGGCGCTCAGAGGAAGGCCCGTGAAGGCGGCCACAGGCCCTTGGCAACCAGGATGCTAGGTTGTTCTCCGCTGGCAGGGGGCACGCAGAAACTCTGGTGGCCCACGGGAGCCAGTCATGCTGGGGGGAACTGGGGAGGGCGGCCGGCAGTGCCCAAGTGGGCGCTCCTGAGCCCAGATCATTGATGGAGCAAGAGGACATTCAGGAAACCCAGGGAAATGGCTACATCAGTGGCCACCGGTGAATGGCTGCTCTGCTCCAAAGGGTCCTGGGAGAGGCACTTCTGTGGAGGACGGGACTGGGATCCAGGACTGGGCAGAGGGGGCTTGGGAGCTGAGCACAGCCGTCTCTCCCAGATTGCGGCCAGCCTTGGGCGAGTGCCTGGCCCGCCTGGCAGCGGCCATGCCGGTGGCATTCCTGGAGCCACAGCTGAATGAGTACAACGCCTGCTCAGTGTACACCACCAAGTCTCCCCGGGAGCGGGCCAGTAAGTGGGGGTGGGGCTGGGGAGACTGGCAGGGGTTGTCTTCCACCCACATGGGGCCCAAGGAGACCCACTGTGAAGGTAGTGGGGTCCAGTCTGGGCCCGGAGGTGTTGAGGATTCCCCAGCTTGCGGGTGCTTCAGATTGGGGAACCCCAGAGTTTATGGGGACAGCAGTTTGTGGTATGGACACTGAGGTCGGGGCATGAGGAGTTGGCATGCCCTGACCCCCTCCCCGCACCCCAGTCCTGGGGCTCCCCAACAGCGTGGAGGAGATGTGTCCCGACATCCCAGTGCTGGAGCGGCTCATGGCTGACATTGGGGGGCTGGCTGAGTCGGGGGCCCGCTACACGGAGATGCCGCACGTCATCGAGATCACGCTGCCCATGCTGTGCAGTTACCTGCCCCGCTGGTGGGAGCGCGGGCCCGAGGCACCCCCACCTGCCCTGCCTGCTGGGGCCCCCCCACCCTGCACAGCCGTCACCTCCGACCACCTCAACTCGCTGCTGGGGAACATCCTGCGGATCATCGTCAACAACCTGGGCATTGACGAGGCCACCTGGATGAAGCGGCTGGCTGGTGGGTCTGGCGAGCGTGCAGGTCCAGAGACTGGGGCCAGTGTCCTAGGACTCGGGTCCCTGGATCTCAGAGGGAGATTTCAGGGTCTGTGGTTTTCTGTGAATGGGGAGGAGTCAGATCTCGGTTTTCTCAGGAGCACAAGGCCAGAGATCATCCCCAGGAGCCAGAATCTCAGGGTCATAGAGTCTGAGAGGGATGCATGGATCCTGGGAATCTTCCAGGCTGGATTTGGAATTTCTGGAGCCTTGGAAAGGATCAGGAGCTGAGTCATAAGGCTGAGTTCCTCATACAAAGGGTCAGAGAACCAGGTCAAACATCGGGGTCCCTGATATGGACAGTTAGGGTTCTGGGTCCAAGGTCAAGAAATGAGTCTTTAAAAGGTTGGGATTCCTGGTTCATAAGTTCCATGTCAGGGGTTGAGTTTTGGATCAGAGCCAAGCTACAGATCAGAACTGGGGTCAGAGGCCAGAGTCAGAGGCCAGAGAAGGTAAGAATCCAGAGGCATTGGTCAGAAATCATGTGGTGAGCTTCATCTGGGTATAGACCAGGTCAGAGGTTAAAGACTGGAGTGAGATGTCATGGGCTAGGGTAGGGTATCAGGTTAGGATTCACTTGTTGGGGTCAGAGGTCAAGAACCTGTGTCAGGCTAGAGGGTCACAGTTTCAGGTCAAAGGTTATGGTGGGTGGGATGAAAATTCAGGAGTTGTGTCGGAGGTCACAGTCTGAGGTCAGGTGTGGAATCGTAAGTCGATGCTGGGGTCAGACATGAGGGTCAGGCTGGGATCAATGTTAGCTTCTAGGTCAGAGGCACAGGTTGGAAGTCATGGATGGGAACGGAGGTCAGGGGTGGGATCAGACGTCATAGATGAGGTGCTGGAGTCAGCGGCCGGCCAGCAGCCATGCGCCCCGTCTGCTCCTGCAGTGTTCGCCCAGCCCATCGTGAGCCGGGCCCGGCCGGAGCTGCTGCATTCTCACTTCATCCCCACCATCGGGCGGCTGCGCAAGCGGGCAGGGAAGGTCGTGGCCGAGGAGGAGCAGCTGCGTCTGGAGGCCAAGGCGGAGGCCCAGGAGGGCGAGCTCCTGGTGCGGGATGAGTTCTCCGTGCTCTGCCGGGACCTGTACGCCCTCTACCCGCTGCTCATCCGCTACGTGGACAATAACAGGTCAGCAAGCCCCCAGCTGTCCCCCCACACCCCCCAGCCTGGCCTCTGGCTTCCCTGGACCCCTTCTGACCTCTCGCTTCTGACTTGCTGTAAACTTGTAATTCCCACTTCATCCCACCCCACCTCCTGACCCCTAGCCCCTGTTGCTTCTGGACCAATAGAAGCCAGCCTATGTTTGCTCCCATTCTGCTCCTTGAAAGCTCCTGAATCTGAGGCCCAGTGAGGGTTGCAGTGTTAGCCAGAAGGAGCCGTATTTCCCTCCTCCAGTGCTGTGTCTCCCTGCTTGGATGGACAGGATGCCCGATTTGTATAGTGGAGTCCAACAGACAGGACTTCCTCCATCACTGGTCCCCATCCTGACCTCGCCAGCCTAATTTGCCCCAGAAACATGAGTCTTTGTAAAGGGCAAGCTCAGATGTCAATCAATTGCTAAAAACATCTCCCTGAAATCAGAGGCACCATTTAAAGTATTATGAAGTCTTAGGTGCAGCCAGATCCAAGGCTTGAACAGGTTTCAACTCCAAGTTCCATCTTGGTTGGAAAAGATTTTAAGGTTGTACCAGGGCTTTGTAAGAAAGGGTTCATGGATTGATTAGCTATGTCTGTCCTGGGAGCAGAAGCACATAGTAGTATGCATGCTGTATATATCCTTGCACACTCATCTTTGTGCACATGAGTGAGTATTGCTGTAGGGTAGCTTCCTAGGAGTAGGAGTGCTGGGTTGAAAAGTTTGGACAAGTAAAGCGAAATACTTATGGCAAAAATATGGCAATGAAATTGAACAGATTGTTGTATCATGAATGAATCTCACAAACATCAGGTTGAATGAAAGAAACCAGAAAATTTTAAATAGAGTACATGTCATACCATCTTTTTATGTAATGTTCAAGAACAGACAAAGATAATTCATGGTTTAGAAGCCAGGATAAGGATATCTTTCAAGAAGAGGATGGGGGTACTTCTGGGGATTGGAAATGTTCTTTTTTAAAAAAACTTTTATTTATTTATTTGGGTGTGCTGGGTCATAGCTGTGACATGCAGGATCTTTAGTTGTGGCATATGGGATCTAGTTCCCTGACCAGGAATTGAACCCAGGCCCTCTGCATTGGGAGCATGGAGTCTTAGCCACTGGACCACCAGGCAAGTCCTTAGAAATGTTCTATTTCTTGACTTGGGTGGTGGTTACCCAAATCAAGTGTGTTCACTGGACACTTTATATATAAGTTATACTTCAATAAAAAGGTTAGAGACAGAAAAAAATGTTCAGGAATTGTCATTTTATAATTTTTAAATCATTTGAATGGCCAGATTACCCTAGAAAGCTCTCCCTCTCCCATTTAAGTTTCTGGATGCCCTCCCCTGAGATCTCTTCCTGCTGCCCCCTTCCCTGGGGGTCCCTGCCCTCACCCCTCACCAGCCCCTTCCCCTGCCTGCCCAGGGCACACTGGCTGACTGAGCCCAACCCCAGCGCAGAGGAGCTGTTCAGGATGGTGGGCGAGATCTTCATCTACTGGTCCAAGTCCCACGTGAGTCCCCACCCACCCGCCCCTCCTCTCTAGAACCCAAGCAGCTGCTGCCCAAAGAGGCCCTCCCGCACCCTGTCTGATCCCCAACACCGCCTTCCCCACCAGAACTTCAAGCGCGAGGAGCAGAACTTTGTGGTCCAGAATGAGATCAACAACATGTCATTTCTGACAGCCGACAACAAGAGCAAAATGGCCAAGGTGGGTACTTTGCTCTGGGAGGAGGATTTAGCCATGAGGGAAGGGGGAACAACCTCGGGCTTCCTAGCTGACCCCTCCTTATCCCACCAGCCCTCCTCGTCCTGGTCGCATTCCTGAAGCCCTCACAGCAGCCCCTTCCCCATCAGCTCCATCCCCTCCCTCCTGTTTTTTTCTTCCTCCCCCATTTCCCTCTTCTTTCTCCATCTCCTCCCTCCTCCTGTTTCTCCTCCCCATCACCCAGTACCTCATCTTACTCCATCCTCCCCACCTCCCTCTTCCACCCCCTTTCCTCCTCTCACCTCTCCCACTTCTTTCCTCCTATTCCTTTATTCCACATCCCCACTTTCTTCCCTCTCCCCTTAGCCTTCCCTGAACTACCCTCTAAAGGGCAAGGTCAAAATGTCAAGCCCACCACCCTCAGCAAGGTCTGGAACTCCCCAGCTGGGGGATATGCATCAGGGTGGGGCAGAGGAGTGGGGTAGGGCAGACTTGGAGGGGCCCTGGGGTTCTCGGAGGGACTGGGGTAACACTTCTTGTCTGTGTCTGCACCCTGATGCAGCAGACGGGAGATGTACAGGTCAGCCCCACGTCTGGGACCTTCTGCATGGCTCTTGGCTAATGCCCTCTACCCACCCGCCCCCAACCCCAGCCTCTGCTCTGCCTCCAGGAAAACCCTTCCCCTGTGCCCTGCCTCTCAGCCTTGGCTTCCAGCCCCATCCTCTTTCTCTTGCTCCACCCCTCCTCCCACTAACCGTTCCCTTCCGGCCCTCAACTTTTGGTAGTTTTTTTTTTTTTTTTAAACTTTCTCAGCTTTCCCCAAAGCTTCAGAGCATCGTGGACTGAGGTTCCAGGGAACGGGAATGGGGGTGCAAAAGGCACGTGCATGGTTGGGTTTAAGGCCTGGACTTGGCAATTAGACCGACTCGGGTTAGAACCCTGATTCTTGGCAGTTAGCTGTGTGATGTTGGTTAAGTGTCTTACCCTTCTGAGCCTTGGAAGGCATCTGGTCTGTGGCCCCCAGCCCCAGGGCTATGTGAGGACCCAGTGAGATGCCGCATGTGCTGGCACAAGGGTCACGCTCCGTATCACGAACCGGCGTGGATGTGGCTCTGGCTGAAGCTTGCCACTGGGGCTTTTCATTGGCATGACTAGGGTGGCCCTGGCCGTGGGTCTGCACCCGAGGCTCCAGAACACGGCTGTGGGACTCTGTGCCCCGTGTTTCTGCTTCCAGATCTTTCTGGACCTTCTCTCTTGTATCTTCTGTCTTCCTGTCTCCTTGTTCATCTCAGTCTCTCTCAATCTCTTTCTTCCCACTTCTCTTGTCTCTTGGGACTCTTCACTGTTCTACATCTTCATTTCATTCTTGGGAACTCTGTCTGGGGCTCTGAGGTGGGGGTGGTAGGTGTATTGTGGGGGCAGGAGGGGTGTCCTAGTGAAAGTTCTGAGGGGATTCTGGGAGAAGAATCCAGAGGTTGTGGAAGCCTGGAATTGGGGGAAATCTGGAAGGATTTGGGATAGAAGCTGGGAATTTGGGATAGAAGCTTTGGTCTGTGAGACTCTGGGGTCAGGGCTCAGGGTATGAAATGAAAGATCAGCAAGGTCTGGGGTGGAAACTGAGGTGGGCTCTGGGATCAGGGGGGGTCTGCCTCACATTCAGGCGAGGGGCTGGAGTGTGGACAGTGGGGGCAGGGTGGGGCTGGGGCAGAGGCCAGGCTGGGACTCAAACTGGCACTGAGCCTGGTGTTCCCACAGTCGGGGGGCTCGGACCAGGAACGCACCAAGAAGAAGCGCCGGGGGGACCGGTACTCCGTGCAGACGTCACTGATCGTGGCCACGCTCAAGAAGATGCTGCCCATCGGCCTGAACATGTGTGCCCCCACCGACCAGGAGCTCATCACACTGGCCAAGACCCGCTATGCCCTGGTGCCTGCTCAGCCCCTTTCTGGGAACTCAGCACCCTACTGAGCCACACTCAGCACCCCACTCAGCAGCCCTGCTGAACCCCTGGGATCCCCCAGGGGCCCTCCCTAAGGACCCTCCTGAATCCTTCTCCAGGACCCTGAGGGCTCACTGGGCCCCCTAGGATGCCCTGAGCCTTCCCACGGCATGCTGAGGGTCCCACTTGCGATGCTGTCAGGACCCTAACTGGGGCCCCACTGGAACCCAGGAAGGCCACTAAGACCCCCCTCAGACCCAAAGACCACATTGAACCTTCAGGAACCCCACTGAACATCAACCCCACCTCTGCCAAACTTGCTAGAATCCTGAGGATTCCACCTGAGACACCTTGAGCTCCCTTGAGACTCCTCCAAGTCCTCTGCAAGGACCTGCCCCAGCCCCTTGGGACCCACAGAGCCCCTCGTGATCCCACTGGCCCTCCTCTGAACCTCTGGACTCCTACTGGGATCTCCAGATCACTCTCTCTTTTCCTCAGGACCCTGTGGATCTCTCTCCTTGGACTCTGTTAACACCCAACTGAGCCCCAAAGACTCTTAGGGGCTCAGTGAGCACCCTGTAACCCTAAGTAGCCCCCAGGATCCTAATGACTTCTTCCCTAGGCTCAGAGAGAGACTGAGACCCCAGCCTCTGAAGTCTCAAAGCTGCTTGGAATCAATTGACCTTGCTCCTGAACCCTTCTAAGCCCTCTGGGACCCAAAAGAGGTTCCTGGGGCCCCTTTTATCCATTATATGGGAACTCCCCCCTCCCAGATCCTTTTCAGCCTCAGGGACCCAAGAAGTCCTCCCAGGATCCTGCCCCAAGACCCTTAGAACCTCCCCCAGGACCCTGCTAAGCACCCTGAGGATTTACTAATCCCCAGGACCCTGAAGACCGCTGACTCTCCTCTGATATCACAAGCATTCCCTTTCCCAGAACCCTAAAGCCTCCTTCCCTCAGGACCTCAAGCTCCTTCTAAGACCTGTTGAGGCCTGCTGAAATCCCAAAGAGCCCTCCTGGGCCCTTCTGACCCCTTAACTTGGTTCTTGAGCACCCCCTCTACTGGGATCCTAAAGAACCCCCACCCTGCTGATCCCTCCTTTAATCTGTGTGACCCCCCCCCAGTGATGGGTAATTTGCCTGACCCCCTTGACCTCTGATGACCTTGCTGTCTCTTTTATAATCCCCCTCACGTACCTCTGATTTTCAAAAACTCCCTGCCCATTTCCCACTTACTCCCAGCCCCACTCTGGCCCTCTTCTGACCTCCTTTTCTGACCTTTGAGGATATCCTCATGTCAACCCCTACCTCCTCTCATATCCCAACGAGGCCCCTCTAATCCTGATTCTTCAAGGTGCCTTCAGTGGCCACTTGGACTCCTCTCTGACCACTCCTGACCCCTGGATCTTTTTCATTTCTCTTGAATCCTCTCTTGAATCTTGGGGTGGTGGGGTTAGAGGGAAGAGGGTTGTAGGTCAAGGAGGATGCTGGGCCCTCCAGAGTGACCCAGCCTGGTTTGTCTCTCCAGAAAGACACAGACGAGGAGGTCCGGGAATATCTGCAAAACAACCTTCATCTTCAGGGAAAGGTACGCCTCTGCCTCCTCAATCTGCAACTGAAAGGGGCGCGTCAGGATAATAGAAACAGCCACAGCCAGTTTTTGAGCCCTTACTTTGTGCCAGGCATCGAAAGAAGGACCTTAACTCGTACTCAGTCCCTCAGTGAATCATCAAGGCATTGAATCGTGCGGCGGGGGCGGGGCCCGCCGAGAAGCCCGGCTGAGGGAGGAGGGAGCGGGCAGGGGAGAGGCCTCATGCCAGACGATCTTCCTCCTCTCAGGTCGAAGGCTCCCCTTCTCTGCGCTGGCAGATGGCCCTGTACCGGGGGCTCCCGGGCCGCGAGGAGGACGCTGACGACCCGGAGAAAATCGTGCGCAGAGTCCAGGAAGTGTCCGCCGTGCTCTACCATTTGGAGCAGGTGTCTTACTCCTGAGTGGTCAAAGCTTCATCTCTGGCGGGGGCCGGGGGCGGGGCTTGAGCCTGTGGGCGGGGCCTGCGGGCGAACCGCGGGCCTCTGGGCGGGGCAAGGGGCAGGTCTTGAATCTTTTGTAGGGGGTGGACATTAATTTTACAACGAGACTTAGAATGGAAGCTTTGATATGGGAGTCAGACCTGGCGCGCAATCTCGGGCCTAGGGAAGGCGCCGGGGCAGAACTTTGGGTCTGAGAGTCAGGCCCGGTGGAGACGCCTTGACTCTGTGGGCAGGACCTTGGGCGGGTCTTGAGTTTAGGGCGGGGCCTAAGGGGGCGGTCCTGGGTCTGTGGGTGGGGCCTATGAGGGAACTAATTGGTCTGCAAGTCGAGAATAGGTCAGAACTTTGACTCTATTGGCGGAGCCAGGGTGTCCCTTAGGCCCTGTAAATCGGGCCTGAAATTGGACTGGGCACAGATGGACATTTTCACTCGGGGCTGGAAGTGGGAATCAGACCAGGGGCAGAATCTGGAGCCATGACACATAATCCCGCCATCAGATCGAGCACCCTTACAAGTCCAAGAAGGCCGTGTGGCACAAGCTCTTGTCGAAGCAGCGCCGGAGGGCAGTCGTCGCCTGTTTCCGCATGACCCCCCTGTACAACCTGCCCACGTAAGACACCCCGCCTCCAATGGAGCAAGGGAGCCTAAGCCGCCTTGGAGAATGGGTGGGTGAGGAGGCGAGAGGATGGGGTACGCACCCAGTGGGGTCTTGCGGAATGGTTAGGGGAGGCGGTGCGAGGGACGTGCATGGGGAAATCTTGCTAACGCCTCACATCTTCCCCTGTGAAGGCACCGGGCCTGTAATATGTTTCTGGAGAGCTACAAGGCGGCGTGGATCCTGACGGAAGACCACAGTTTTGAGGACCGCATGATTGATGACCTTTCAGTGAGCTGAGGCCTGCCTGGGAGTGTGGGGGCAGATGGGTAGGGCTGGGGCCCACCTCCAGGGATCACCCTTCACACAGAACGGTGTGGGAACGGGGGCCCCTGGCTTGGGCAGAACCAGGGGAGGGTGCAGGATGTGGGGGAAGAGAAAATAAACAGGCTAGCAGGGCTTATATGGGAGACAAGTGGGGACTCTCGAAGCCCCTACCCAAAGCCCCACTCCTCCCTCCAGAAAGCTGGGGAGCAAGAGGAAGAGGAGGAAGAAGTGGAGGAGAAGAAGCCAGACCCCCTGCACCAGCTGGTCCTGCACTTCAGCCGCACTGCCCTGACTGAAAAGAGGTGAGACCCTTCCTGGGCTTCCAAGAGGGACCCACTACCTCTCCCCATCCCAGTCCTTGCTCCTCAAGAGAGAACCTCTGTGTCCTGGGAAGGGGGGACACCCACAGCTGATCCTTTAATGTCATTTAACTGGGACAGGCAGAGTCATCTTGTACCACTGTGCAGACTGGGCACTTTACAGGGGCATCTCTTCTGAAGGGTTCACATCACAGGCAATATCAATTTAGGCTTATTCTAGAAGAAAATGTCTTGTTCACATAAAATCAGTATATTATGCTATATTATAGGGGCGAGGTCAGTATATTGTGATGCATTTCCAACAGATGGCAGTGAGGAGCAGGGCACTTCTAATTCAGACAAAAGCTTCATATGGGCTAATGGCAGTCTTGGGAATAAATAGCAGTAATAAGGGCGCTGCTCTTAACAACAGGCAGTATTTATCAAATGCTTTTTATGTGTCAGGTATCATGTTAAACACTTGACAGTGAGATCCTCTCACTTCATCTTCACACTATGAGATAGATATTGTTATCAGCTTTGTGTGTGTGGATGAGGAACTGGAGGCACAGAGCTTTGTGTTTTCTCATGGAACACCAAGTCTGGAGATAGAGAGTCCTGGGCTGGGCAGTGGCGTAGTGACACCGACAGAGACCCAGGCTCAATCAGGATTTCTGCCCTGCCATTCTAAGCTGTTGCCTCATAGCTACAAAATGGATGCTGAACCTCCAGACATCATGACCACATGTCAGACAGAAAGAAGGAGAAAGGCTTTCCTCTAAGGAAAACCCAAATCTTTTTAGCCAAGGAAAGCTCTCCATGGTGGGCTTATGCACATGGCCCATTGGCTAGAATTCTGACATCAGGCCACCAACAGCTGTGAGGGAGACTGAGAAGCCAAGTGCTCTGTTTTCTATTCTCTGGGAAAGCAGTGACTCTGGAGTTAGACTATTCAGGTTTGAATTCCAGTATAGACTTTGTGACATTGGCCAAGAAAATTATTTGTGCCTCAGTTTCCTCATCTGTATAATGGGACTAGTCATATAGTTGACCCTTGAATAATGCAGGGGTTAGGGGCACTGATGCTGAAGCTGAAGCTCCAATACTCTGACCACTTGATGTGAAGAGCCGACTCATTGGAAAAGACCACGATATGGGAAAGATCGAAGACAAAAGGAGAAGGGGGCAGCAAAGGATGAGATGGCTAGGTAGCGTCACCAACTCAATGGACGTGAATTTGAGCAAACTCCAGGAGATAGTGAAGGACAGGGAAGCCTGGTGTGCTTAAGAGATCCATGGGGTCTCTTAAGAATCGGACACAACTTAGTGGCTGAAAAACAACAAAGGGGAACTAACCCTTCACTCATATAAAAATTCATGTATAACCTTATAGTTGGCCCTCCATATCCATGGTTCTCCATCCATGGATTCAAACAACCATGGATCATGTAGTACTGTAATAGTATTTATTGAGGGGAAAAGACCCCACATTTAAGTGGACTCATGCAGTTCAAACCTATATTTTTCAAGGGTCAACTCTATATCTACCTAGTTGGATTACTATGAGAATTAATGGTATTATATACAAACACTTAGAATAGAGACCAACCTAGAGTAAACTCAATGGGTATTGGCCATTACTTCTGCTATCATTAGTATTATTATAGAGGAGATGCAAGGAAGTGGTTGATCATAGTTGTCAGGTGAGCCAACCAGTTTTCAGGTGGCAAGATAGCCCCAGGAGCTCCAGGGTTCCATCACACCATTGCAACAATCCCAGTGGAAAAGGAGCACTTCTATCAATAGCTTCAGCAAAACTCCCAGAATGAATTCCACTGGACCAGCGTGGATCACATGACCATCCCTTACTTATTATTGTAGTCAAGCAGATAGAAGGTACCAATTGGCTCAGCCTTGATCACATGCCCAGTCTGGTCGTGGAGAGCCTACCCCATTGGCACCACACAGCCTGAGCATGGGGATGACTGACTTTCCAAAGGAAATCTGGAGGCACTTATAAGATGGTGTTCCTCCATACTGGGTCCTGACTGTCTCCCCACTTACTTCCTCAGCAAACTGGATGAAGATTACTTGTATATAGCGTATGCTGATATCATGGCAAAGGTGAGGCCCTGCCCCCATCTAGGGCAGGTTCCCTTCCCTTCCCCCTCCAGCTGCAATGCCTGCCCACTGAAAGGGCTGGGACTGGACTGGGGTATCTTTTCTGTTCACCATCATCTCTAACTGATGCCCCATCCCCAGAGCTGCCACCTGGAGGAGGGAGGGGAGAATGGCGAAGCTGAAGAAGAGGAGGTTGAGGTTTCCTTCGAGGTAGGTGGGATCAAGTAGTCCCGGAAGAAAGGGGTGGGGGACCCTGACTCCATCATCCCCCATTCATTCAAGTGTGTGTTCACAGAGCAATGCTGTGGGCCCAGCCCTGGGCTGGGTGATGTTGGGTACATAGCCGTGACTAAGCCAGTCCACTGGGGAGACAGCTACATCAGGCAGACAATAAAAGCATCGAGTATCCATGGTGGTGATGAGGGGAGCTAGGCAAAATGGTCCCAGCAGGAAGAAGGAGGCACAAGCAGTGGGGTCAGGGTGAGGGAAGCCAGGGAAGTTCAGGGGGTCATGGGGACCCTGGTGAGACTCCTGATCCAGCCTGGGGGGAAGGACTTCAGGGAGGGCTTCTCAAAGGAAGGGATGTCTGCAGAGAAGGATAAAAGAAATGTGCCAGTTGAAGTAAAAGAGGAAGGTGTTCCAGATAGGGGCACAGCATAAGCAAAGGCCAGACAGTGAGAAAGTAGTAAATGCAATGAGCCCATCCTTTCATTCATTAAAGTGATCAGCAAGCATTTCCCCGAGTTTCTCAGTCTTTTTTGTTTCAGGGTCCCCTTTGGCATCTGGCGAATCTTTTCTTATGATCATATGTTTATGTTTAGAAAATATTTATTTGGCTGCATTGTGTGTTAGTTGTGGCTCGAGGGATCTTTGTCGGGTCATGTGGGGGTCTTTCATTGCAACTCATGGACTTTCTAGTTGTGGCTCAGTAGTTGAAGCACTTGGGCCCCAGAGCACATGGGCCTCAGTAGTTGCGACATCCAGGCTCTCTACTTGTGGCTCAGGCTCAGCTGTGGCCTTTGCGCTTAGTCACTGCACAGCATGTGGGATCTTGGTTCCCTGACCAGGGACTGAACCCATGGCCCCTGCATTGCAAGGAGGATTCTGAACCACTGGACCACCAGCGAAGTCCCTCAGAATAATGTATCTAAATGTACAAAATGAATTCATAGCAGAAGAAATAAGCATATTAAAATAGTTACTAAAATATTATTTTAAAATTTTGTGATACAGTAATATCTGTACCTCTTTATTAATATACCAAATAACAAGAACTAACAGTGGATCCAGTAGCTACTGTAATTGATAAGTGGTGATGAATGTAAGTGACATTTTAAGATGTCTTCAAAAATAATGTGGTATGCAAACATCTGTGATTCTGATGGTTGACACACCCACAGATTCTGCTAACATTGCTATGATTTATGACCTCATCTATAATGGAAGGAAATGCTACATTTCAGTCAGAGGCTGGGAAACATAAACATAGACCTTCCCCCCCGCCATCCGTGTTCACAGATCCCTGGGATTTTATCCATTGACTCCTTGAAGGTGTGTGGGGCCACGTTAGAACCACTCCAGGCCCAGCCCTGTGCTTGGTGCAGGAGACAAATCACAGATCTAAATCCCAGGGGACAGAAGGAGCTTACAGTTGAAGGAATGAGCCAGGGGATGTGGCTGGATCAGGAAGAGCAAGGGTGAGGGCAAGGCTGTGAGGGGGAAAGGCTGGGCTGGTGGGCCTGGATTCACTCAGCAACATGGGCCGGGCTCTGCTGCAGGAGAAAGAGATGGAGAAGCAGCGTCTCCTGTACCAGCAGGCACGGCTGCACACCCGGGGGGCCGCGGAGATGGTGCTGCAGATGATCAGCGCCTGCAAAGGTGCCCTCCATGTGCATTTGGCTCCCCCCGAGTACACCCGTCCTGTCCCCAGCCCGCCCCGCCCTCTGGACCCAGCAGGCACACCCTCCCACCTCTCCTGCATGTGGTTTGCCCTCTTGCTTTGCAATTTCTCACTAATTCCTTCAATCCTGATCACCCCTGCCCACACACCCTTGCACACTCCTCTGATCAACCTTGCACACACACCCTTGCATACTCCTCTGCCCAATTCTCTGACATTTCCCTCCGGGTGGCTGTTTTCTGGTGGGCGGAGAACACTGATTCCAAACTGAGCGGACCACTGTTTGCCCCCCCGCCGTGCCCCCCTGCAATCCGTTCCCCCCAGGAGAGACAGGCGCCATGGTGTCCTCCACCCTGAAGCTGGGCATCTCCATCCTAAATGGAGGCAATGCTGACGTGCAGCAGGTAACGAGTGAAGGGACTTGGGAGGAGGGCTAAGAGGGTTGGGAGGTTCCTGTGTGACTCCCCCACTCCTCCCACCCTTCTGCAGAAAATGCTGGATTACCTGAAGGACAAGAAGGAAGTTGGCTTCTTCCAGAGTATCCAGGCACTGATGCAAACCTGCAGGTGGGCTCTAGGGCACATCTTATTTTAAAAAATAATTGTATCTCTTTATCTGTGGCTGTGTTGGGTCTTTGTTGCTGCACAAGCGTTTCTCTAGTTGTGACAAGCAGGGGCTACTCTATAGTGGCGATGCGCGGACGTCTTACTGTGGCGGCTTCTCATGTTGCAGAGCACGGGGCTCTAGGGCTTGTGGGCTCCAGTAGTTGGAGCACGTGGGTTCAATAGTTGTGGCACACAGACTTAGTTGCCCCAAGGCATGTGGGACCTTCCTGGATCAGGAATCCAACCCGTGTCTCCTGCATTGGCAGGCAGATTAGTAACCACTGGATCACCCCCACTGAGCCACCAGGGAAGCCCCCCTAGTGCACATTTTTCATTAAGCTGAGTCCCCAGTCCTGGTACCACCTCCAGTTCTAGTTCTGTTCTCTTGGTTTCAGGAACAGAGACCCACTCAGGCCAGCTCAGATAACAGGGAGTTTATTATAAGGAGTCACATGGTACAATAAAGGAGGCAAAATGCCTCAGATTTTAAAAATGAGTTATGTTAAGGATCCAGATAGCTGGAAGGTAGTTGAGACTTCAAGGGGCACTTGGGCAGCAGGGACTTGGGGCTCTTTCTGATGACCCCTGTTCCTGTGGCTCCACTGCTGTCTGCTTTCACTCTCCTCTTGTGGTTGACTGCCTTTCGCTGCCTCTCTGAAGCTTTTGCTAATTGATGGTTTCTGTTTCCTTCTGATTTCAGCTTTTATATATTTCATCCTCGCCCCACCTTACCCCACAGCCGCTACTGCATAGCTTCTATCAACTCTTAGTTTCTGCTTCCTCTCGATTTCAGCTTACTCTCTCTACCACCTCCCCCCATCATGGGGAGGGCTGGCAGGCTCTGGAATAAAGGAGGGCAGAGACCTCAGCGCATCTTCACTGTCTTTCCTTTCTTTCCCTCAGTGTCCTGGATCTCAATGCCTTCGAGAGACAGAACAAGGCAGAGGGGCTGGGCATGGTGAATGAGGATGGAACTGGTGAGGCCCTTTTGGGCTTCCCTCTCCCTGGGGCATCCCCTTTCTTTAGGATCTACCCCCTCCCTCAACATTGCCCAGAGCTTCCTTCCTCCCAAAACACCCTCCCTCCCCAAGAGCATCCTCGGGTTCCCCCTCCTGCAGTGGTCCCAGTCCTGCCCCGCTCCCATTCCTCCAGAGTCTCCCTCCCCATGGTCCCACCCCTGGGTGTGTCCTGTGTTCTCTCACCCGTCCCCACATGGACCCCACCCTCCACATGCCCCAAGTCTCCAGCCCGGGTTGCTGTTCTCTCATTAATGTCCCTAATCCGAGTTAATTGAGTCTCCTCTTTGCTGTGTTGTGACGTGTCTAACCTTTCTGCCCTGATCCTTGCCTCCCGCCTCTCCATCTCCACCTGTCCATCTCTCTTTCTCTCCCCTCTTCTTTCTTCCATTCTGCTTTCACCCTCTTCTTGTTCTCTTCTTTACCTCCTTGCTCCTTCCTGCTCTTTCTCTCTATGGGTTGTTTCTCTCTCTACGTCTTCAATCCTGACCATATCACTGTGTGTTTTTTTTTCCTGTCTCTCTGTCTCCTTCTGTCTTTCTTTCTCCTTCTTTTTCTTCTGCTTCTTCCTCCCATCCTGTGGCTGCCTCAGTCATCAACCGCCAGAACGGTAATTCCCGGAGCCCATTCCTTGCTATGCTGCTGCCACCCCGCCCTTCTAACCCCCAACCGCCCCCCTCCACCCTGGTGGCTGAGGATCTGGGACATCCAGGGGAGGGAGGTACCATGCCGGCCGGAAATCTTGAGATCAGGGCTCCAGAGACCAAGAGTTGGGTCCCAGATTAGCCACTAACAACACATGGGACTATGACCAAATCGCTTACTTTACGTAAGCTTGTTTCCCCATGTATAAAATAGAAGCAAGAGAAGATGGCAAAGATCCTTTTCCAGCTGGATGTTGTTGGACTTCCAGACCCAGATTCACAGTCCCGAGGTGGGGTGAACCCCACTCCCACATACCCGGCTCTCTGCGCCCGCGACCCCAGATTGATCAAGTCTGCTGTTCCCATCCACCAACTGGATTGGTTGCCCCCAAGCATCCACTCTGATTGGTGTGCGTGCCTCCTCTGCGCCTGCTCTGATTGGCCCGAACATTCACTATCTAGCCTTCCCCTCGCTCATCCCGCCCCTATAGTCCACAGTGATTGGCTCCTTTTAGGTGCCCATTCTGATTGGTCCATGTTTACACGCCTCCCCCTCTGCTTCTCCTGGATTGGCTGTTTTTTAAGACATCTGAGCCAACTGGCTTTCGACCGCATCTCCCGCTCATTTCTCCCTTGCACAGAGCCTTTGCGTGAAAGTGACTTCAACCCCCATAACCCATTAACCGCTCCCCACCCCGCAGTCCTGGAGGGGGGCTGAAGGAGGTATCAGCAGCCCAAACCTCTTCTAGGTCGACAGACACTCTTGGATGTCACACAAGTGGTGACATCAAGGAGACACTGATACTGTAGAGAGACACTTGAGGCCGCAGCTTCATGACTCAGGGCCCCTCAGTCTCCTTCTGCTGATGTCCTGGACTCTGAGGTTGGGACCGCTGGCGTCATGGATTCCCATGGCCCTCATAGTGTCTTTAAATGGTGGCTGCTGCTCCCTGCACACCGGCGCCCTGTGCATGTGTGTGCAGTGTGCATGGGCCGTGTGCACACTTTCTGGTGGCCTGGCGCATCTGACTTCTTCTGCACCATGCCCCGCCAACCCTCCCACCCAGGAGAGAAGGTCATGGCAGATGATGAATTCACCCAGGACCTGTTCCGATTCCTGCAGCTGCTCTGCGAGGGTCACAATAATGGTGAGGAGAGGAGGGTGAGATGGAGAGGCGGCCAAGGTCTGGGGTGGGTCTGGAAGGGTTGCCCGAATTAACCCCCAGCCCCATTCTCCCCTGATCAGTGATGACCTCACCACCCTTCCAGGCCGTGACCTCGACTCATTCTTTACTTTCAGCCATTGTGAAGCCCTGTCTGCCCACCTTCCTAAATCTCCCTTGAATTTCAGGAATACAGCGGCTTTGTTTCACTTTCACCTCCTCTAACCCAGTCCAATTCCCCCAAAGCAATCTGCCAAAACCCAATTTGGCCAAAAATCAATTTTCACACATGAGCAGTTCGCCACATGCCATTTTCCCACAGGCATTTTGCCGCAGCTGCCAAAGTTCAGTAAATGCGGTGGATTTCCTTTACTCTGGGTCTGCAAAGGGAAAAATTGCCTGGCATTTCTAAATGAATCTCTTATAGAGATAGAACCACCTATTAATTTTGCTTATAAAATACTTTGCCAGGAGGAAGTCCCGCATTCTCTTGCCTAACTTAAACAAGTTTGAGTTTCCACAACTTTTGTTCTGGTTCAGACAATATAACCAGATGAAGGATGACACAGCAAGTTAATGAAATACATCACTGGTGAGAAAGTGACACCTCATGTGGTACACAGTGTACAACATTAAAGGAACAGTTGAAATTTTGAACAGCAAACATCCCACCCAATGCAGTTTCCTATGACAAACGTGTACAGTCTGGAGGCTGTGGTTATGACACTTAGCAGGTGATAAGAAACCACAGACTGCCCAGAAATTAACCTTCATGACAAGAATGGGAGTGATTCTAAACCTAACTTCCACAGAACCTGCACCCCACTTGGCTAGTATTCTTTAAGGTAACTAGTAAACATCTTTTTCACTCTTTTCAACAAAAGATAAAGCATGATCCATTGCTTGCATTATCATAAGCTCTTTTGTCCACAGCTAGTTTTCCTCCAAGTGCTATTACATACCTTAGTGCCAGTTTACTAAGGTTTTCTTTCTTTAATGAGGGTGGAATCAGTCTTTGGGATTTAAAATGAATTTTCGTCCCTGGGTCTGTGACTTTTTGGAAATAAGTATGTTCTTTTGGGGAAATTTCTTTCTCCCACCAAATCTGCAATCCAGCCTTCTGCCCAAATTTGTGGATTCATAAACCAGTCTAGTCGAATAAATATTTGAAATATCTTTCAAATCTTAGAGGCTTTGCATGTCTTGAGTGTTCAGTGCCATTCAGAGCAGACAAAAGCCAGGGAGTTGTAGCTAACCATTTAGGCTTATGGTCTGATTTAAATGAACACAGAGAAAGGAATTAGGAAACAGGTTGATGGGAAAGCCTATCAATTTGCTTATAAAATCTTGAATGTCTGAGTATACTTTTCATCTATCACATGAAACCAGGCAAAAGGACATTCAGAACTGAAATAATGATTGTGAAGTGTTTAGAGGGAAGTCAGGTAGAAGCAAAACTTCAGGAGAAAAAAATTCCAAGGGGCTATTGAAGCCATCCTGGGCAACACATTGCTATAACATCAAAAGGGTTTAACTGAAGTTTGTGTTCATTATCTTGATAATCTGATGAACTGGTCATTTGGCAAATGGATCTATAGAAGTTGTTCTCAGACTCAAGTGTGCCTAGGAATCAGCTGGAGGCCTTGTTAAAATAGACTTTTGGACCCCATCCCAAGTTTTTTGATTTAGTAGTTCTGGGATGGAGCCCAGGAATTTGCATTTCTGACAGGTTTCTGGGAGATGCTGACCCTGCTAGTCTGGACTGGTGCTTTGAGAACCACTGCTCCAAAGCACAACTATTAACCTCAGCACTCTCCTTAAGGCCCTTTAAGAACCGCTGTTGTTGGGACTTCTCTGGTGATTCAGTGGTTAAGACTCCATCCTTCCAATGCAGGGGGTGCAGGTTCCATCCCTGGTCTGGGAACTAAGATTCCACAAGCTGTTGTTTATTGAGCACTTACATACCTGTTCTAAATTTAAAACAGAGCAGTGTTCCAAATTCATGATATATACTAACATATTAAAATCTCAGGACAGCTCGATAAAGTAGGTCTATTGTGACTACCACGTTACATATGGGAAAACCAAGGCACAGTCTGCCGCACAGAGAGGTCACACAGTGAGGAATTTGAGCAGCCAATTCCTACTCATCTTTCAGGTCATAGCTCAGAGGTCCTCTCCTCCACGAAGCCCTCCCTGACCACCCAGTCTGGGTCAGGCAGCTCCTCTGGGTTCCTCCAACCCCCTGAGCTTCCTCCATCACAACCCTGATCATCATAATTATTATTCCAGAACTTCTCAACCACACACTGAAGAAGGGAGAGTGGTTTAATAAGCCCCCAAGTAGCCATCACTCAGCTCAAATTATAAGCTCTGCCATAGAACGTTTTTCAAATAGTGGGAACCCACTCACTAGATGGTCGTGAATCAAGTTTATCACCGAGGTTCTCATTTCTAATTGCAGGTTGGTATGCCTGGGGAGCTTTGCAAGACACTAATGCCAAGTTTTCACCCCAGATATTCTAATTTAATTGGTCTGGGATGAGGTATGAGCACTGGGAGTTTTAAAATTCTCCAGGTGGCTCTAATATGCAATCAAGGTTGGGAGGTTAGGAATATACATTTAGTGCATTGAGATCAGAATTCTTTCTAGTTAACTAGTACAGGACACAAAATAGCATAATGCAGGGCACATACTGGGGTTCCAAGGTGGTGCTAGTGGTAAAGAACCCATTTGCAATGCAGGAAACACAGGAGACTCGAGTTTGATCCCTGGGTTGGGAAGATCCCCTGAAGGAGGGCACGGCAACCCACTCCACTATTCTTGCCTGGAGAATTCCATGGACAGAGGAGCCTGGTGGGCTTCAGTCCATTGGGTCACAAGGAATCAGACATGACTGAAGTGACAGCATGCATACACACATGGCACATAGTAAGGGTATGTGAAACTACTGGTTCAGGTATATGTGGATGTAATGTCAGATTAGACACCCCTCCTGGGCCTCAATATAAATGTGTACTGTATTTCCTACTGTGGGTTGCAGTTAGAAAAGACTGAAAAATTACTACATGACAATAGAAACTTCACAAGGGCAGAGACTTTGTTTTCTTTTACTCCTGTATCCCCAGGGCCTTGAACAGGGCCTGCATATGCACTAAGTCACTCCTATCATGCCTAACTCTTTGCAACCCTATGGACTGTAACCTGCCAGGCTCCTCTGTCCAGGGGATTCTCCATGCAAGGATACTGGAGTAGGTTGCCCTGCCCTCCTCCAGGGGATCTTCCCAACTCAGGGATCAAACTTGAGTCTCCTGTGTTTCCTGCATTGCAAACGGGTTCTTTGCCACTAGCGCCACCCGGGAAGCCCTGAACAGTGCCTGGCACAGAGTAAATGCTCAGTAAATTTATAGTACTAAAGTATAAGTGACCAATCATCATCTATCATAGCATATAATATGTGCTCAATAAATAGATATTGACTGAATGAACAAATAAATGACAGATGCTTATCTCCTCTGGTTCTCAGTAGGTGTGCAATAAAACTTTTTTGAGAAATGAATGAATAACCAATCTTCCATCTCTCCAGCACATAGTAGGCATTCAGTGAAAAAAACTTGTGAATGACTAAAGGTTGAATCCCCATTTCCCCCTGCTGTATTGTAGATGCTCAGTAAATATTTGGGGGGGGGGGGAATGAATAAATGATTGATCTTCCACTACATCTGGCACATAGTAGGCCCACAATAAATACTGATTACACAAAATGGATAAATGATCCTCCATCTTCCTCTAACACATAGTAGTTACTGATAAAGAGTTATTAAAGAAATGAATGATTATATGCCTTCTGACATACAACAGGCACTCAATAAATATTTATTGCATATATATATATATTTATATATATATAATATATATTTATTGCATATATAAACATTTATTGCATATATATTTACTCAATAAATATTTATTGCAATAAAGGACCCACTGTCCATATCCTCTAGCACGTGTCCATCTCCTCGAGCTCAGTGAATGAATGCTTTTCATCTCCCTAGATTTCCAAAATTACCTACGGACACAGACAGGGAATACAACCACTATTAACATCATCATCTGTACTGTGGACTACCTCCTGCGGCTGCAGGTGAGGCTGTGAGGCCGTCCAGGTGTGACCTGGGCCGGGGACTGTTGGGCCATAGCTGGCCCCAGCAGCCGCTCACACTGCGTCTATCCGCCAGGAGTCCATCAGCGACTTCTACTGGTACTACTCCGGCAAGGATGTCATTGAGGAGCAAGGCAAGAGGAACTTTTCCAAGGCAATGTCGGTGGCTAAACAGGTGTTCAACAGCCTCACCGAGTACATCCAGGTAGGGTTCGCTCTCTGGGGCGAGGCGGGGTCAGTCTCGCCTCACTCGCCCTACCTGGTGCTCACGTAGAACCTTTGCCCCCCAGGGCCCCTGCACCGGGAACCAGCAGAGTCTAGCGCACAGCCGCCTCTGGGACGCCGTGGTGGGATTCCTGCACGTGTTTGCCCACATGATGATGAAGCTCGCTCAGGTTCGGGCCCCTCTGTTCTTCACCCTACTGCCTCCGGACATCCCCTAACTGGCACGTTTACAACTTTTGCTCCCTCAGTCAGTTTCCCACCCCAGGGGTCCCAGCGGGTTCCCTACGGGTCCCGGGCGAGTCCCATCTTCCTTCTGGATTGGCTTCCTGCATGACCCCGCCTCCTCCCCTCCACCGCCAATCGGCTGGTTATCCATCTATAGTTTCATTGGTCTGCGTTTGGGTCCCGCCCCCTCTGGCCCAGAACTCCTCTATGGTTGGCTGGTGTTCACACCAATCGGATGGATAATCAGCCGATAGAAGGTGGAGGGGAGGAGGCGGGGTCATGCAGAAAGCCGGTCCAGAAGAAAGATGCAGCCAGTCTGGAACCCGCCGGGAACCCTGGGGTGCGAAATTGATTGATGGGGGATAGGAAAAGGGTTGGCTTCTAGATCTGGGCCTGAGGCTGAAGGAGTGTTTTGCTTCTTTATTCTGCTTGCGGCAGATGACTCCTATCCAGGGCATCCATGATGTAAGGCCCCTGTCGAGCCGCATCTCTAGCATCTTCGTGCTCCCTTTGCCCCACCACCCCCACCCCTTTGCAGTCTTGTCAACGTCTCACAAACACCTTGTCCGTTTGCTCTACTTCTGTCTGATAAACATATTTCAAGGCTGCCAAATGCGCTGCAGGAGGGCCCAGCATCTGAAAGGGCACCATCCAGAACCTAGATATCCTACGTAAATACATCGATGTGTTTATTCCAGTAGTTTTCCAGCAGGTGGCAATATTCTGTATAATTTCCCAACAGGAAGAGTCTTGAGGAAGGGAAGCTTTTTTCTAATTTACTCAAAGGCGCCACAGGGGCTGGCAGAAACCCTGTCTGGTGTCATCTGACCTTTTGAAAGGAGTTGAATTTAACTACGCAGTTTCTCGGTGTGAGTGAGTTGAAGTCAAGCTGTTGTAATCTTAAAATTCTGGAGAATACTGGTATCTTTGTGGAGATTTCCAAATCTTACAGAATTAATTCATTAGCCATAGCCTAAGTTAAATTGCAAAAGTTAGAAATCCAATGCAAAGTGGTGGCTTACCAAAAAAAAAAAAATTTATCAGCTCACATCACAGATCCGATCATATCCAGGGTCTAGCTGAGACGGTAAAGCGTCTGCCTACAATGCAGGAGACCCGGGTTCGATCCCTGGGTTGGGAAGATCCTCTGGAGAAGGAAATGGCAACCTACTCCAGTATTCTTGCCTGGAAAGTCCCATGGACTGAGGATCCTGGTAGGCTACAGTCCATGGGGTCGCAAAGAGTCAGACACGACTGAGCTACTTCACAGAATGCTGTTAGTAGAAATGTCTGTCTCCTCTCTGGCTTCATTATCAAGCAGGCACTTCCCAGGGACTGGAAAGAGTGGTGTCCCGGGCTTCCTGAGCCCCTCTAACAGCTTCAGAGAGAAAAGAACCCCTCTTTAGCTCCAAGAAGACTTGCCCGTACTCTCTTATTGGACTATAGGGTCACATGCCCATTCCTGAACCAATCACCCTGGTCAGGGAAAAGAAAGCTCTGATTGGCCAGACCTGGTCCAATACCCACCCCTAGAACCAGGAAGGTGGGTTTAGTCCTATATTCTCTGAGAGCAGGATTGTTGAATCAATTAAGTAGCTGTGCCTTGAGCAGGCACACACCACAGGCACTCACCAGGATCTGAGATCCTGGAATGTTGGAATCTTTGAGTCAGAATGCAGAGCTTTGGAATCATGGGAAAGTGTTAAGATTAGAGGGCTTTTTCCCAGGTGGCACTAGTGGTAAAGAACCTGCCTGCCAAAAAAAAAAAAAAAAAAAGAACCTGCCTGCCAATGAAAGTAGACATAAGAGATGTGGGTTTGATCCCTGGGTCAGCAAGATCGCCTGGAGAAGGAAATGGCAACACACTCCAGTATTCTTGCCTGGAGAATCCCATGGACAGAGGAGCCTGGCGGCTACGGTCCAAAGGGTTGCACAGAGTCAGACACAACTTAAGCAATTTAGCATGCATGCACGCACTTTAGGATTAGAATTAGCAACTCAAGAACTAGCATGAGGTGACCTTACATCAAGCCTTACAACTAACAAGGAGGAGCCTTACATCCCATGTACCTGGTACCCTTACCCTTCTTCCATTTTATTCGGTAGAACCATATGAAATTGCCACTTTGTTGGCGAGACATGCCTGAATATTGGCAATTTTATGTAGTTCAGCCTCATACAAATAGGGAACATGAGGCAGAACTTCGATCATGTTGGAGACTTCTGTGGGCCCTCCATGAGACGCCATGACAGGAGAAGCAAAGTGTCCCCACATTCTTCCCAAAAGGCTTACCAGAGAGCCCGTAGCTGTGTCCTGCAGCCTTCTTCCTGAACCCAGAGTCTCACTTTTTTCATCACACATTGATTCAACAAACATGGGTCAACCTCCCCCCAGAGGCCAGGTGCAGGGCTGAACGCTCATCCCTTCCCCGGTCTGTGTCCGTGTCCCCAGTATTTGCTCCTGTCCGTCTCTGTCTCTCTTGGTCCCAAGCATCTGCTCTCAGCCCCATACTCCTCCAAGCCCTCTTTGTCAATCAGCCCTTGCCACTACACATCCCCCCAAAGTGTCGACCCCACCCCCACAATCTTGTCTCTCTGCCCTTTGCCCTGCTTCTGAGGAACATGTCTGGACTCGGGTCCCCTCGGAGGTAAGATGGGGGAAGAAAAGTGGTCTTAGGCCCTGCTGGGTGGATGGAAGCAGCTGGAGGTTGGGGGAAGCATCTCTGCCAAAAAGAACCCTCACATAGCTGGGATGTGGGGTCCCTAGGACTCAAGCCAGATCGAGCTGTTGAAGGAGCTGCTGGATCTGCAGAAGGACATGGTGGTGATGTTGCTGTCATTACTAGAAGGTAAATGCCCAGTGGCTGGGGGTGAGTGCAGGGTACCAAGGTGCAGACAAGCTCAAGAATGGCCCTCGGAGACCCAGGAGAGCCTAAGCTTCAACCCCATCTGACATCATGTCAGGGTCAGTGCATTTAAGCTGCTGGAATAAGCTCTCCAAACACTTACTGAGCAACTTATTATGTGCCAGGTCCTATGTACATATGATAATTTATTGATTCCCCAGAGAAATCTTAATCAGGTGGGTGGCCAGGACACTTTTTAAAATGTCTGCCCTGAATCGTTATTTATTTGCTGAATGTGTCAGTTAGTTCTTGCTGCCTAACAAATATTCCTAAAATGTAGTGACTTAAAACAACCATAATTTATTATTAATTAATAAAATAACTTAACCTGTAGACAAAGACTTTTTCTATAGAGGTTCATAACGGCATCCTCATTCTTTTATATGGCTGCATACTACCCGTTGTGTTGTGATACGGTGATTCATTTAACCACATGCCTATCAATGGACATTCAGGGTTCGGTTGTTTTTTTT